>NW_026137994.1:600000-899201 GCF_019393585.1 Leptopilina boulardi | reverse complement strand
CTCTCTCTCTCTCTCTCTCTCTCTTTTATGCTTCCTTATCTATCTTTCTCTGTTCTATCCTTATTCTTTATCTTTCTCTCTCTCCTATCCTCTTTTTCTCTCTTTCTTCTATCTCCTTTCACTATTTATCCTTCTTTACTATCTCTATTTCTATCTTCTTCCTCCACAATCCTTTTATCCTTTGTACGTTTTTTAGAGAAAGAAAGGGAGAGACAAAAAGAGAGAGAGAGAGAGAGAGAGAGAGAGAGAGAGAGAGAGAGAGAGAGAGAGAGAGAGCTCTATACTAGAAAAAGGGATGCTGAATGATCATCAGAATTCCTCTAATGAGCGGATGCATGCCGAGTTAGTGATAAGGCAGTATCTTTCTGAGTGCATATTGCACATGCAAATGAAATTAAACGAAATTAATTATTTACTAATTGAAACGGGTGAGAGAGGAGGCGGGAATTTTTAAATAGAACGAGAGAATTGTATTTTGAAGAGAAAAACAGGTTATCTTTATTAAAATACATATACATATAAAGCCAACGTTTATAAGTATTCAATTCTCCCCCTCTCTTGTTCCACCGTTATAAACGTATTAATCCCCCCTCCACTTATAGGTTCTCCATTTCCATTTTAATTGTTCACTGTTTCTAAACTTATTTAACAAAAATAATTAAAAGTTTAATTATTAATTTAAATATTACACATTAAATTAATTATTTAAGGAAAATATTTTTATTAACCAAAGGAAATGGATTATATATTATTATTAATATGGTTTTTTTTAAAAAAGTAAAATAAACGACATTTTGAAGTTTAAGGGAATTGAGGTGAGGTGGGGGGTAGTGGATTAAGCGAGTTTGTAAAAATATCTGAGTATGAAAGTAATATATCGTTTCGGGGGAGTGCTGCGGGCAACTCGTATAAGCTCGCAGGTTAGGTATATATATATATATATTAGAGAGAGATAGGTTCTCGCGTATCCATTGCGCGCGCGAGCAGTGCAGAGCCATAGTATATATATATACATCGGCAACAAAAGTTTCTAAACGGTACCGTAATAACAATAATAACTTTTGTAACTCTCTGCCGGGGTCGAATAGTGGGGTGTACACAGGGCTCTTCGGTGCGTAAATTGAACGTCCAACTTGTATTTATATGATAATAAGAGAGCGTTTAAATATACCCGGTGTACCTTTTAAACTTGCTACTTAAATACCGAACGATTGCCATGGTCTCCAGGCTCTCTCATTTTCTCTCTTATTCTCTCTTATTCTCTTGACAAGAACCTCTTATATACTTGTATATATTATATAATAACATCCAATGGTCCTCTCTCTTCTACCTTTCTTATTTACATATTTACAGAACCCACAACTTTTGCTAAGTTTTAGTTAAACCTGCTCCCTTTTATCCCAGTTCGAAAAGAGTACCTGCCATTTATTTTCTCTCGCTACTATTTCTTTGCCAAGCTTACAGACTTCTACTTCGGACAGTGCGCTTGCAAATTTACCAGTTTAGTCGAGAAATTTTCAAAAAGTTTATATATTTATAGAAACAAGTATTATATATAGAAAAGGATGAGAAAGAAAAATAAGAGAATAAAATCTCCGCCAATGAAGTGAAAGATTAAGTCTTATTAACTCAGTGATAAATTGACTTTCTTAGAATTCCGCGATTTTGAATTTTGAAAAATTAACATCACATTCGTAATTAGTTTGAAAATCCAATATATAGTTGACTTTTTTAAAAAAATCTTTAACTCTAGAAAGCCAATCGCAGAGCACTTAAAATAGTGTTTGGAAGTGGGGATAGCGTACTTCAAAAAGTGTCACTTGAATATCACAATGACAAACGCTAGACGACGTTTAAAACCGTTAAATTAGATTTTCTATGTCGCGACGATGATAAACGAAGAGAAAACGAGCTAGCGAGTAAGTTGTCTGTATGAAAAGAGGAGAAAGAGAGAGAGTATAATTTTAATGACGACGTGTCCGCGAGTTGACTATTAAGAATACGCGTCGCTAAAAACTTTTAACGAGACGCTGGATACACGTACATATACAGTCGTAGATGAACGTAGAGAGAACCACGAAAGGTGGTGCAGAAGTACCAAGAGAGAGAGAGAGAGAGAGAGAGAGAGAGATGTTAGTGGTGGTCGTGAGGAGAGCAAAGGGGAGTGCCCCGGGAGAGCATTATGTATTTTATAATGATCTCACAACAAAATTGCAATTTGCAGCGGGCGATGTCGCCCTCGTTTTCTCTACTCAGAAATCTCTCTCTTTCTCTCTATCTTCCTTTTTCAGCGAATCGCTATCCCTTTTTCTTTTCTTCTCTCTCTTTCTCTCCCAGTTTCCACTTTTCTTGTATCCGCGTCCTCGGTTAGTGGCTACGTCCGATTCCAAAGCTTCATGACGTTTTTCATGTACCCTTCTTCTCCCCCCCCCTCTCTCTCTCTCTTATTCAAGTTCACACCACAAACCTTCTGCTAACTTTAAGAAAGAGAGATCGCTTAATGTAATCATGAAAGAAAGTAAAAGTTGCGAGGAGAGTTTTTATCTTTAGTCATCCCCTTAAGAAACAAAAAATTGTTATATAACTATTGCTGTTAATCTTTTTGAGATAATATATGAGGAAAATAAACGATTTTTTTCTGATGGACGGGGAAGAAGGGAACAATTTAGGTGAGGAAATCTCTTGAAATAAATGGCTTTGTTCCTTTAAGCCAATTCCCAAATCGATATAGCTTCGAACAAACACCTCTATACGAAAGTGGGTCAAAGGTCACAAGAAAGAGAGAGAGAATTTAGTTTTAAAATAAGAACAAAGTTACTTCTGTTCTCGCGAATTTTCGACGAGAGAAAAATTTTACGCGCGAATCTTTAATTCGGTTTCAAATTCGAGAAAGATGACAAATTTAAGAGAAGTGTTTTTTTTTCTTTCCAAATTGGTTTTTAAATATTACTAACAGTGAAAATTTACAGAAGAATAGAATAATCGTTGCTATTGGTTAGCGTTGAAGGAGTGGGGGGGGGAAGTTCGCGAAGCGTACTTGTTCCGCGCAGCGTACTATTAACGCCTACTTTCACTCCAAGGGGTTTCTGATTCGCGCTTCCCCCACCACTTAGATATAAAAAATAATCTCCTATTTGTTACCGCGCAAGGAATAAAAAGATCTAATTCGCTTCCTTTCCAAAGAAAAAAATCTTTTATTATTTATTCAAATGGATCCTTTTTCCATTTTAGAATCATGTTTCAACAAACAAAAAAAATTCTTCCTTTCTAAAAAATGACGACTTAATGAAATGAAATATACTTGAAAAATAAATATAGGAAAAAAATAAACAACAGAACATAAATTTAATTACAGTTGTCTAGTCCCGAGTAATTTTTTTTCTTCTTCTCTTTTTTTTTGAAAGGGAAAAAAATAGAAGCGTTAATTAAACGTCGAGCTATAATGACACACAGGAATAAAAACTTCAGGGAGTTTACGGAAAGAAGTTAGGTGCCCCTTCGAGACTGCACAATCTCGTAAAGTGATTTGCAATAATACTCCTGGCACACCAGGACCTCCAGAAAGCAATATACGTAAGTGAAGTATACTGCAATTAATATATCTTGATTAGTTTTCAACAGAGAATCGCTTCCTCGTGCTTCCACGATATTCCTATATATATACGTTTACTTCGTCCCCTCTCTTTCTCTCTGAAAGCCTCTTATTTCTTTTTCCCACCATCCACTCTCTTTCTCTCTTTCACTCTCATTTATATTAACCCTCCCCCCCTCTCTCTCTCTTTCTCTCTCGTTTTCTATCTTCAATTTAGTTATTGCCTATAAGTAATTATACTGTTCTTGTTAAGGCAGAGGTTCTCATTCAATTTTCACGATAAAAAACGAGTTTTTAATATTTAAGCACTTCCTGCTCTCGTGTGCCATTATTAAATTGTTAATATTGCCGTTTTCCCTTGAAGACTTAAGAATTAAGTTTAATCCGTTTTCTGGAGTCTCATGCTCACTGGGAGGAATTTTTTTTTCTCTCTTTTTAATCTTGTTTGAACACAAAAGAGTGAGAAAATACTCGGATGAAATATATAACAATATTATAATATTATTAATTTCAAAGGGTTTTCACTCTATTTACTTTAAGTCGTTGATATAATCAGTTTAGAAAAGTAAAATAAAAACTCTTCTCATTTGTTTTGGCCTATACGACTTTTATTAAAATTTAAAAAATTATTTGTTTAACGTTTCGACACAAATATTGTGTCCTCATTGGAAACTACAATTAAACGTATAATGTTATTATTTATGAAGCCAAAAAAATATATAAAACATACATATCAATTAAAAAAGGATATATATATATATAATTAAAACTCTCATATCAAAATCAAAATGGAGATACGAAAATATATGAAAAATTTTATTTGGGCTACGCACGTATCTCCATTTTGATTTGGTATGAGAGTTTTAATTATATATATCCTTTTTTAATTGATATTTATGTTTTATATATTTTTTTGGCTTCATAAATAATAACATATTATACGTTTAATTGTAGTTTCCAATGAGGACACAATATTTGTGTCGAAACGTTAAACAAATAATTTTTTAAATTTTAATAAAAGTCGTATATAGGCCAAAACCAAAGAGAAGAGTTTTTATTTTACTTTTCTAAACTGATTATAATATTATATTTTGCAGTTAATAAAATAAATAATTTCATATCAAAAAGAAACACGATCAATACTGTAAATAAAAAAGTATTGATTTAATTTATTATAAATATTTGCTCGAACGTCATTTTGACAGCTACGCATTTATTATCGACTGTCGATTAATTTTTTCACCTTTTTCATTCTTCAAACGAACATTGAGGTCCGTTATAATTAAGCGAATCAAATTTGATCGATTAGTTGTCTGTTAATTAATCGATGTATTAAGATCCTGTCGAGGTTATCATTTGCCATTTACGGTGCGCAATATATATATACATGATGGACCAACGCCTTCGGCGAATAACATTTCGTGTGGAGAATTTAATCCGTTATAAATGCAAGAGAATAAATGTATACTCTCTAACTTCTGCGGTTAATAAACACTGTCATGTTTAATTAGTATATATTTCAAAACACGTCACTATAGCACTCCAAAAATGAAAAAATTGTTTATTTAAATTATTTACAGTAATAATAACATGAAATTATTATTATTTACAATAATAAATATATAATAATGATAATAATAGTTATAATAATATAATAGTCAATCGTAATGTACAGGAAGTAGAAGAAGTCCTTATTTATATTTTCGCGCGCAAAGAGCGCTAGATGACTCGCGCATCCCCCACTTTTTCCGCGCAGCGTAACAGTAACGCCTTCTTCTGCCTCAAAATAAAATGTATGATAAATTAAATTTTCGTTGAATTTAATTTTAAATAAAATAAAATTAAAAGCAAATTTTGATATAAAAAATAAAATAAAATAAAATTGAAGGAAAATTTTTATTTTAAATTAAATAAAATTGGCGGCAAATTTAATTTGGAAATTAAATTACAAATTTTTTTTTCATTAAAGATTCAATTAAAAAAAAAAAAAAGATTCATTATTATTATTGCGATGAAATTGAATGCAACTCTATTAGCCGCAGAGAAGTCATTTTATAAACTTGGCATATAATAAAAGAGGGAAAAGAAAAAAAAAAAAAAAAAGAGGGAATGATTCAACTAGCGCATTTAATCGAATTCAACTTGACGACATTTATATACACCAAAGTTGAAATTATAAAAGGGCAATTCTATTTATCCAATTGGTCGTTGGCTCAACGGCCTATAAGAAAAGTGAATCGCGTGATGGACGAACGTAAATTTATACTTCTTTTTCTTATTTATTTTTTTTTTCCTCCAACGGTAAAAGAAAGCTCCGACAGTGAATTCTGCTTTTTTTATCGTTGTCCTGCTCTCGCAATATAAAAAAGGTCTTCCGCCAACGAAACTCGGTCGAACGTTGAGGGTTGGAAACAATAAGGGATGAAGAGAGAGGAAATGGGGTTAAGGGATGGGAGGAGAGAAGCGGAAGGTAAAGTCAATAAGGCCCCCGTAGACGTAATCCTTGTCACGCGAGGACAAATTAAAACTTAGTCGCTTTGCAATCTCATCAAAGCGACCTACCTATACCCTACCACCCTTGGAAGCTACCCCACATACATATATCCCACACCCCACCTCTCTTGCAATTTTCCTTGAGCGCTCTCGGGATATTTGTCGCGTGTTACCCGTAGTAAAGTGAATTGTTTCTGGGATTTGGCGGTAAATTGCCGTGTAGCCACCAAAATTGCCGCCCAGGGGCCAAAGGGGGAATATTTTGCGAACGAGAAATTAGTGTTCACTCACTCTCTCTATTTGTAAATTGGAATCAAGGTCCAAATTTTAAATTATTTACCTAATTTTGGAAATTTATTTTTTGAGATAAATTCAAAGTTAATGCAACTTTGTTGTTTATTCTACAACCATCAAGTTCTGGGACGTTCCAAATTATTCTACAATTTTGATCTACAATCTTAAATGTTACTTTATAACCTTGAAGTTATCACTTTGGATGTTGATTCCTTTTGGAAAATTAGATTTATAGTATATATTTGAGAAGTTTCCGCTCACAATTTTTATGTTTTGTTTGTCTTGTGAGGCAAACAAATTGTAACTTTGGGGGAGCTTTATGGAAAATTATTAACGAACACAGGTGCTTATAGGAAATAATGAGACTTACAGTGTAAACCTTAGAGGCTCGTAAACCACTTGTATTTGCTTTAACAGCACTCTCGACTCTCGACCACCCAGTAAGTCCAGACTGCACTTACGGGTCCAAACTCTATGTCTCTCTCTCTCTCTCTCTCTTGCACACACATTCTAATACATTTGCACACAAATGTGTGCGTAATTCTCCCTTGGGGGTCGTCTAGCACTATGTATACTTTAGTCTACCTATCTCACTACAATAATTACCCGATTTTACAGAAAACACCATGGTAAAAAGGTCCAATTTAACTTAATTAATCCATTTAAATTAGCTGTGCTGCTTCTTTCCTATATGTATGTATAGACAAAGCTTGGTACTCTCAATTATCCTCTGAATACGGGGGATACATGTACAATTCTATAGAGACAAATTAAACAAAATTGGAAGGCTATGAGAAAAAAAAGTCCAAAAATCAGACACAATTATAAAAATAAGGAAAATTTGTATTTTGCAAAAAAAAAAAAATTTTGTATTCGCTATTCCTGTAATTCACGTGCGTGTAAAATTGAAAATACAAAATGGTTCCAAAATTCTGCACACTGGGTCAAAATGGCTAAATTTTATAAGATGATGAGTAGGACGTAAATCGAGAGGAAAAAAAAGGTTTTGCTGTCAGAACACAATCACAAAGAATAATAATGGAATAAATTGTAAATAGAGAAATGTGTGAGAGAGAGAGAGAGAGAGAGAGAGAGAGAGAGAGAGAGAGAGAGAGAGAGAGAGAGAGAGAGAGAGAGAGAGAGAGAGAGAGAGAGAGGATGGATATAAGCTGAGAAGTAAATATAAATCTGTATCCATTCTGAAACACTGGTAAACTTGATGAAATACATCCACTGAGATAGATCAATGTCTCTCTTTCTCTCTCACTCTCTCTCTCTCTCTATACAAACCCCTTGGATTTGATGAGGGTGAGAGAGAGAGAGAATGAGAAGAACTCATCAGAGAAGGATGAATGGGGAGTGAGAGGGAGGGAGGGGGAAACAAAGCATGCAATCAAAACGTTAATTACATTAAAATGAGTCGAAGATCAGACCAATCAAGACTTTGCTCGGTGATGGATTCGAGTGACCCGCGAGGTCCTCTCTCTCTCTCTGAACAATCGATCTAATGAATTTCGCCATTGTTAAATTGATTCGAAATGAATTGAAATTAAATAGAAGGCTATATAGAGATGAACTTGTCTCTCTCTCTCTTAAAAGCTTCACAAAATTTATGCCTATTCAGAAAATAAAGAATATTGTTTGCGTATAAAAAAAGAAAAATCCTAACCTCACTTCCTGCGGCTAATATATATATCGAATTGCGTGCGTTTAGTTGAATTGCGTACCAAGGGATGGCAGGTATAGGTTGAATTGCGTGCCATGGGTAACCCTAATATAGTCGAATTGCGTGCAGTGGTCGTTGTCCTACATATATCATTGTACGTTACACATTTCCCATCGCACTCTACAAAATAGATTCTCAGTTTGCGTTTTGCAAGGTTATTTTGCATTAACCTTATCCAGCAGGGTTTCTACAAATCATGGAAAACATTGAAATTCAATTTAGATCATGGATTTATAGAAATCTCATGGAATTTTTTCAATTTTATCATTTATTATCTGAAAATCATGAAAAAATTATGAAATTTCGCGAAGAGAAATTTGTAGAAACCCTGTCTAGGCTTAGGACTGGCAGCAATTCGCAATTCGAACTAAAAAGGATCATACCTGAAAAATCGCACGCAATTCAAAATCACCGCTTCCTGCAATCACTTTAAATATAATTTTATTTTTTTTCTATTTATATTACTATAATTTTGATTAGTATAATTAATATTTTTTTGATAATTTTACCATATAATATTTATATATACAGGGTGTTCCAAAAGTATGGAAACTTGTAAATATCTCGAAAAGTACAAATTTTTGTAAAAAAAATGTTCAAGACAAAAGTTGTTCCAAACAA
Organism: Leptopilina boulardi; assembly: GCF_019393585.1. Taxonomy (NCBI): domain Eukaryota; kingdom Metazoa; phylum Arthropoda; class Insecta; order Hymenoptera; family Figitidae; genus Leptopilina; species Leptopilina boulardi. The sequence goes on along the minus strand of NW_026137994.1, from coordinate 890,475 downwards.
AAAGATCTTTGAAACCAAAAAATTGGGCCCGGAGCCCAATGTTGGGCCTTACAATGAAAAAAGTGGTTTTCTTAAATGAGACCACTAATTTTCAGTATCAAATTCGTAATCCCCATGAAATTCTGCGTTCAGACATATGGTATAAGTGCCCAAAATATTGGGCCCAATCCAAGATATTGGGTCCATAATTTATCAACGCAGATAAATAAATTTTAAAAAATCACATTTTGGAGGGATTTTGAGATCACAGGATTAGAAATTGGAAGCTAATTTTCAAATTGGGCATAGAGCCCAATGTAAGATTCTGCAGTCCAATGTGAGGGCCCAATATTTTTTGGCTTTTTTACTACAAGTTTAAACCCAGAATTTCATAACCATTCTGAAATGGATACTGAAAATTAGTGGGTTTTATGTAAACAACTAATGTTTTTAAATGTGGGCCTCACATTGGGCCGCGGAATCTTACATTGGGCTTTGTGTACAATTTGAAAATTAGCTTCGAATTTCTAATCGGGTGACCCCAAAAACTCCTAAAGATGCGATTTTTTAAATTTATTTATTTAACGAAAAATGTTGGGCCTAATCCCAGACATTGGGACCAATATTTTTGTCATTTTTACTTCAAGTCTATAAACCCAAAAATTCATGGGGATTACAAATTGGATACTGAAAATTAATGGGTTTTATTTAAGACAACTAATTTTTTTTACCGTGGGCCTCACATTGGGCAGCGGAATCTTACATTGGGCTCTATGCCCAATTTGAAAATTAGCTTCCAATTTCTAATCCTGTGATCTCAAAATCCCTCCAAGATGTAATTTTTTAAAATTTATTTATCTGTTGATAAATTTTAGACCCAATATCTTGGATTGGGCCCAATATTTTGGGCACTTATACCATATGTCTGAACGCAGAATTTCATGGGGATTACGAATTTGATACTGAAAATTAGTGGTCTCATTTAAGAAAACCACTTTTTTCATTGTAGTGCCCAACATTGGGCTCCGGGCTCAATTTTTTGGTTTATAAAATGGATAATATTATAAAATAAAATGGAAATAATAAAAATAATAAAAATTAAAACAAACAAAGTGAAAAGTAATGAAGAGAATTTGTCTTGAAATTGAAAGGATGTTCTAAGCCATTTCTGAATGGGTCAATATCTCAGGGAAGTTCTCTAATATGGGCTCGATATCCTACCAAATTGCACTCACAAGAGCTAATAGGAATTTTGATTGACTGAATTAAATGGTTATTGGAAACGCGCGGCTTTTTTTTTTATAACGATTAGCTTCATTAAGGTCCATATAGCCAGACCGCGAGGATATAGATATAGAACATAGAGTCAGGAGGGGGGGGGGAGAAGGTGATTGTCAAAGAAAATAAAAGAAGAAAAAGTTCACCAAGTAAATTTGTTATTGGATCTCGAAACTTATATTTTCTTTTCTACAAACGTCTCATTATTGAATCTAATCAATTTTTTTGATTTAATTCATTATTATATCGCTGTATATTTATAAAGATTTTTAAAATTGACCAATTTATTTTTCTTTTCATTTATATTTCTAAATATCTTTTTGTCTAGAATATTTAATATTTTTAAATTTTTAATTAATTGAACCTAACTTGAAAAATTTAGATTAAAAAACTGACAATTTTTAAATCAATAACTATAAATATAATTATAACTGTGCTTTGGTAAAATAATTGGAAAAATAAAAAAAAAAAAATTGAAACCAATTTGAGAATGGATTGCTGTGATGGAATTGACGCAACTTCGACAGGTGGATTATATATATATATATATATATAATAGTTGAGAGTTTCTCTGCGCGTGCGATTTCGTATTTCGTACACGGCCTCTTAGCGTTGTTTATGATCCGTATCCAATTTTCGGTGAAACACAAAAAAAAGGAAATTCAAACTTTTGTAAGTTTCGGATAATAATGAGTTCACTTGCATTTTTCCCAGTTTTTTTTTGGAGGAGGAAAAGAGGGGGGAGGAATTAATTACTATATATATATAATTTATGGAGTGATTTTTTACAAATGGTAAAAATTCTAAAAGTTATAAAATATTTTTTATTTACAATTTTTACGATTTTGTTCTTGCCCTTACCAACCCCCCCCCCACCCTTCCCCCGTACTTTGCCCTCCTCTGGTGGTACAATAGATAAGATCCGAAGGTACTTGTGGCCGGAGCTATAATAATAAATGACCATGTTATCTGTTAAAGGCCATCTCCGACAGAACAACGATAGGGAATAATAGGAGGTAGGTCGCGCGGTTGTTAACGACCAATCGAGCATTAGAACGGTTCTAGTGGTAACAGCATTATCATCCGCTACTAATACTTATACTTTTATACATGCATTTATATATTTTCATTATTTTTATTTAATATTACTATTATTAATAATATTATTGGTATTATTATTTATTATATATTTTTATTATATATACGTATAAATTTATAAAATTTTATTTATATATTTTATAGCAAAAAAAAAAAAATAGGCTAGCGTTTCTTGAAACAATTTTTCCTTGTTCTCTATATATCTTATTTCTCTTGTTTTAACACAATAATTGACCGACTGTGATGTTTATGCCGACTAATTGGAAATTCCATTCTCTCTTTCTCTCTGGTACATGTTCCAACATTCCACATTTTCTCCTCAAGCGATTTATACTTATTTCTTTATTTTTAAAGGTTCTCATAAAAAAAAAAATATAATCTAAAAATTCGACTAATTTTGATTTTTTGAGTGACATATTTTCTCTTCATTGAGAAATTTTCCGTTTTTTCCCCCGGAAAATGATTGTTAGTATATATAATAAGATAAAGAATTGTCGTATAAATATATACATGGATAATATAATTGATGATTCGATGAATAATTCACAACACGACCATTCTTCAAGATAAATTGTTTCGATTATTTATCATCATGTGTGTATACCCATGTGATAATGATTAACACTGATTTGAAAATCTAAAAATCGTCGCCTATGATGTATATATATTAAATTGGTAATTACTAACTTTACGTATGAATAATTAGTTTTATAACTAAATTTAAAAAAATCGGAGGGTTCCGTACTCGAAGCGAACTTATTTGGTATAAAAACAAATGTTTAAAAAATATGTGTTGTATGACAACTAATATAAGTGATACAAAAAGGAACAATTTTGTAAAATTCAAGAAAATTGTTCCTCTTCGTATCACTTATATTAGTTGTCATACAACACATATTTTTTAAACATTTGTTTTTATACCAAATAAGTTCGCTTCGAGTACGGAACCCTCGATTTCAGTGCGAGTGTAACTCGCACTTGTCCGATTTTTTTTTTTATTTTAGAGTTGTAACGACTGAAGAAATAAACTCAATCATGTTTATTAAATTATTTCTATAATCTACACATAAAAATACGTAAAAATAGTAAATTTGAAGCCCTTTAGAAAAAATTTTTTCCTTTATTGGGAGAAAATTCATGATTTTTTCTAAAATTATCAGTTTTTTTCTTGACAGCCCCAGAAAAATCAACTCCAATCATCCTCGCTATATTTTTTTTTGTAATCTACACGTAAAAATACGTAAAAATATATAAATTTGAATCACTTTAGATCAACTTTTTTGCCGAAAAATACATTTTTTTCTTAAATTTATCATTTTTCTTCAAAAATTTGATAAAAATTGATCATCAACTCCAATCGTGCTTACATTTTATCCCTGTATTTTTCACGCAAAAATACAGTTTTACAGCAAATATGAACAATTTGGATTGAATATTGTGTGCGCTAGGGAGAATAAATCATTTTTTTCGAAATTTTTGATTTTTCCTTGACAACGCTATGTAAATTGATCCGAATCAAGTTCGCTATATTTTTCCTGTAATTTTCACGTAAAAATACGTAAGTATACCAAATTTTAGCTCTTTATATCAAAAGATGTGGCCGCTAGGGGGGGTACATAATCATTTTTAGGCATTTTTCGTAAAAATTCATGGTTTTTCCTTGACAACGCTATGTTAATCAATTCCAATCAAGTTCGCTATATTTTTCCTGTAATCTACACGCGAAAATACATAAGTGTACTTATTTTCAGCCCTCCAGATAAATTTGTGTGGCCGCTAGGGAGGGGGGGGGGTACACGATTTCAAAAAAACCGATATTAATAGGGTTCCGTACCGAGTACGGAACCCTAAAAATATCAATATCAATGAATGACAAGTGCATGAAAGTTAGTGATACAAAAGAATTTATTTATAATAATGTGAAAGAAACTGTTTTTGTTTACACACACTCACACGAGTTGATCCACGTTAAATGGCAGTCAATGTTTGCGAAGGTAGCGAATACGTATACCTATGGCTCGTAAAACTCAATGTTTATGCACCAATTAGCTATGTACGATATCCATGTGAGCCATCCATATTACAAACACAAATATGAATCGCATATATGTGTATATTGAGAGAGAGAGAGAGAGAGAGAGAGAGAGAGAGAGAGAGAGAGAGAGAGAGAGAGAGAGAGAGAGAGAGAGAGAGAGAGAGAGAGAGAGAGAGAGAGAGAGAGAGAGAGAGAGAGAGAGAGACTTTTGATTCGTAATTCGCCAATGCTTTCTATTTATGCCACATAACGTATATTGTATGAGATGCAGCGTGGTCTAAAGTCCACGGAAGGCGACAATTCTGTCATTTATTGAGCAATTAAGGAATTTAGAAAAGAGAGAAATCCAAGTAACGAGTCGATATAGTCCTTTTCTTGTCACCGGATGCATTTCTGTCATTCTCACTTCCGCTTCTACCAGCTGATGCTCAATTCGCTCCCTCCTCGCATGAATACACATTTTAATGTGTAACGTGTTTCTATTTTTGTTGAATTTTTATGCCCTTAATTACATTCTATTATTTATATTTCATTTTTGTGTCATTTCCATTTATTTTCCTTCAATGAAACAGTTAGTAGATACTGTCAATTTTATTTCTCGATTTAAAATTTTATTAATTGGAAAAAATTCAATCATATTTTATTATAGTTTAATATTATAATAATAAAATTGATTAATAATTAAAATCAATATTAATTATTTTTGTCGAGTCCTTCTGATCATTACTAATATTCTACACGGTGAAAAAAGATTTCTTTTATAAAGTAACTTTTACTACTTTCAGAGTAAAACTGGACCAACTCAAAGTTTCTGCGCATCTCTGGCAATTTTTACTCCAAAAATAGTAAAATTTACTCTAGAAATAGTAAAACTTACTATGAAAACAGTCAAATTTACTATAGAAATAATAAATTTTACTATTTTTGGAGTAAAAATTGCCAGAGATGCGCAGAAACTTCGAGTTGGTCTAGTTTTACTCTGAAAGTAGTAAAAATTACTTTTTCTTTTTCTCCGTGTAATTGTAAAAAAAAATTCTTGAAAATTTTTCACATTAACTGATCTTGACCGCAGATTCTCTTCTCTTTGGGGGATAGGAAGAAAAAATTCTTGATCAGTTTGTTGTGCTTAGTTTACTTAATTATTGAGAATAAGGAGGGTTAACTTAAAGTATTAATTAGTTATCTTCATTAAACTTGAAGCACCACTCATAAATTACCAGCATAACCGTAATGGGAAGTTCAAGGAAAGTTCAGAATAATTACTTTCTAAGATCGTTGATTGGGAATTATATTATATATATTTTGAAAGACCCCAAGTAGAAATATCCGTAGCTCGCCGTAATTAAACACCGGCATGGTACTGATCCAATACTGGCTGTCGGTATTGACTTTCAGTACTGGCAGTGTACTGACTAATACACCGAATCAGTACTATGTCGGAGGTAAAAAAATATTAAAACCAGTACTGGCAGTACACTGTCATTCACACCGAATCAGTACTATGTCGGTGATAAAAAACATTAAATGAAAAAGTCTTTAAATTATTTCAATAGGTAGAAAACGATGATTTTTTATTTTAAAAAATGTATATTAATTTCTTTCGAATACTTTCCCTCAAAATTTTGGATGTAATTGTAATGTATTATTATATACCTATATAAAATATATTTATGTTTTTTTAGTTATTTTAGTACTCATTGAAATATGTGCATTAAGTTATTTATCATGCATACAATAACAATAAGTTGAGAATTTTTTTCTAATAGTTTTAAAAATAAAGCAAATGTAATTTTTTCACTGTAATTTTTAAATATTATTAATAATTAAATATTAAATTAAAAAAAATTTTCACCATTCATATTTTACAGTCGTCTTTTATTAACTTATTTTTAATTATGTAATTCATCAATCATTTTTGTCTGTTTTAATATTATTTACGGTAAAAATAATTTATTAAAAATATTTAACTGAAATTGATATCCAGTTTTATTTCCTTAAATCTTTGTAAAAATTGAAAAAATTTTATGAGTTTAAAAAATTTAAGAATAAATTCATTTTATTTTCGTGATCAATAGATAATACAAACTTTGAAATCAAAACTTTTGTATTAGGTGAACTACTTCAAGTCAGCACTTCAAGCCAGCGCGGCTGTGCGGTATGCGTATCTGACTTGCGTTCTAAGGGTTTAGGGTTCGATCCCCCATGCGTGCGAGATTTTTCGTTCTTAGTTTTAAGTGTTATAAGTACAATATTTGTTCATGTGTAATATCAATTATTAAATAATTATTAAATTAAGTATAAGTGCAAAGTAAAAAAAATTAAATATTATGAATTTAAAAAAATAAGAAAATTTACAACACAAATTATTTTTTGTAAAATAATTTATTAAAAATAAAATAATTTAATTAATATAAATGATAATTATTATTTTAATTATTTATTGTTAATAATATTTTATATATTCTAAATAACATTAACTATTATTGGCTTCACATTACCTGTTCGTGGTAAAAATGGGAGTAATAAGCTAATAAGGATGAAATTTGCATTGGAAAGCGTGTTTTAGCATTTTGTAAAAAAGTGAGATTTTAAGTCCGGATGAGTACTTTGCCAGTATTATGCCAGTATTATTCTAGTACTACGTTAGTACTGGTGAGCGGGACAAAATCAGTACTGGACAGCGTTACCAGCCAGGGTTGGTCCACTACTGGCCCAGTACGGCAGTCAGTACTGTTATACTGACTGGCAGTGTTGGGTCAGTACTATGCCAGTGGCACATTTCTACTTGGGACATTTTAACGTTGCACGTAAACATAATGTTTTCATGACAAAAAATTAACTTCTCCACAAAAAAAAAAAAATGTATACATTCCAATTAGTCAATATGTGACTTATTTTCAATTTGGTAAAATGAATTCTTGAAAGTTTATTACATATTAGAAATAATTTTCTTTTTTTTTTTCTTATGGGGAAATTTCTCTAAACGAAAGTAATTTGTTAAGAAAGCAAGTGAAAAAAAAAATAAAAAAAATACAAAATCGAAGGTAAAAACTTATAGACTCAGCTGTACATACTCTATACCATCATAACCACAAGGATATAGGAATCGATGTGGGTGTTGCATGCGAGAGTGGAACTCGAAAGGTTGCCACGACGGATCGGATTGGATTCGAGGTTTCTCGTTATTAATTTAATTACCGCTTGACAGTTCTATAATTAAATTGCTAATTTATCTGTCCGGGATCTCTGGCCGAGCGAACGCGTTGGGCAGGTCGATGATTGCTCGCCGAATGACGGTTCAATTCCTTCCTATATATTTTTGTTTTTCTCCCTTCCCTAATTATTAACTTTTATAAATGTATTCAATTTTTTTTTTTTTTTGGTTTAAAAAGTAAACTAAATTTTTAAAATTATATTTTTAAATTTACTTCATTCTTTATCAATTTTTTCCCTCTAACGTTGATTTTTTACACGAGAAAAACGACGCATCATCATTATCGATGTATTCACATTTAAATCGACGTGAATTGTTCATTCGTCTCGGCATTTATAGCTTTGATGGTGTAAGGATTTATTCTCTCTCTCTATATATAAGATTGTTATGGCTGCTATAAAATTCCAGTATACGTTTTATTTTTTTCGGCTGATTTTTTTTTTTTTTTTTTTTGATTGCCTTGGAAGAAATATTGTGATTGAGTAAATCAAGGATTGTGAGTTAATAAAAAAAAGCCGCATTTATTAATTAACTATAAAATAATAATTTGAATAAAATTTTAACCAATTACTATCTTAAAGAGCCTTTTTACTTTTTTCAATTCATCTGAATTTGCAATTAATAATTTAATGCGCGTAAATAAATAGTCGTGTTTGTTAAAATAGGTTTTTTTTTTATAATTTGATAAGCAGGATGTTTATAGTGTACATTCTCAGAAAGAAATTATCTGACCAAGCCAATTAAAAGGCACATTTACAACACCTTATTATATCGTTGTGCTCGTTTAGACTCTTTGAAACGGGAAGAGAAAAAAGGTGATATTTGATAAAAAAAATAAAAAACAAATAAAAACCGAATTGAAAGAATAAAAAAAAGATTTCTGAAAGCCATCATCCAATGAGTGCTTAAAGCAGAGCTCATTTACTTAGAAAGTGTTTGCCTGACGTGAGATTTAATTGGAAACGCGTCATATTTATCGCCTCTTAAAGCTCGTGAACGAGGCTGAGAGAGAGAGAATGTCATCTCTTACATTTGCCAATGTGTTTCGATTGGTCGCCTTTATTGAGATGATATCAGGACATGCCTGCGCGGCTCGAAATCATTCTCAATAGTTTCGATTTACTTATTATACCGTTGTGATAAAAAAAAAAAAAGGAAACAAAATATTATAATTTTTTTCTCGTCTCTTTTAAATTTCCAATAATTAAAAATTGATTCGATTTTTAAGGTATTACATTGTCAAAAAAAAGGCAAATACCGAAAATGTTTTAATAAAAAAAAAATAAAAAAATTTTCTAGAGAAAAAGATTTTTTTCAAATTGACAATTTCTAAATTAAAATATTATTAACGATTATTTTTTATTTGATGTTGCAGGTTATTTGGTCCTACTACACCATGTGCAGGTTGTGGTCAAATAATACCATCAACGGATTACGTGCACAAAACAATAGGGGCTTCATTTCATTTAAAATGTTTCCAATGTAGCAAATGTTGTGCCCCACTTCAAGTTGGAGATAGGTGAGCATATTATATTTAATATTATATTGCTAAATTCAGAAACTTACTTTTTTCTTCTTTTACATTCGTGCTTCATTCTGTAACAAAAATAATTTTAATTAATAAGAAATTAGAATCTTTAATAGATAAATAGAAAAAGTACAATTGAAAGCAATGATTTTAGAGGTTATGTATCGTGATCTTTGTTGATCTTCTGATTGCAGCAGAAAGAAATGAAAAAACGAAATGAACATTTTTTATTTTCTGATAACATAAAATTTTAAAAAAAATTTAAAAAAAAAAACTAAAGAGTATTTATATTGAAATTTCAGGTATTATTTCATCTCGGGAACATTGGTTTGTGAGCCGGACTATCAAAAAATAGCAAAATCATCATCAATGCCAGTGACAGCGGCGGCCGCTGGAAATGGTGGTGTTCCCGTACGAAAAGGCAAAGTTGGAAGGCCTCGAAGGAGTCGCGAATGAGGGGGCAACCCGGTCGGTCGCCCGAAAAAGGTTCAACCGACTCCACAGCCGACGCCCGTTGTCACGGTAATGCAGCCGCAGATTGATCTCGTGGACGTTGGTGTTGGAGCCGATCCCTATTCGCCGCCACCACCGGGTCATCAACAACACTTCCATCCACATCATTCTCATCATCCACCACATCCACATCATAATCCCCATCAAATGGGCCTCATACCTTCTGGAATACCTGGTCACTCTCATCAACATCCATCAGCCTATCAGGATTGGTCATGGCCGCCCGATTCGTGCGACTGAGAAACGCCACATTTTCACACACACACACATTCAATAGTTGCAAGACAACAAAAATCTCCATCACCAAATATTAATAAAATGATCGCCAATTTTCAAAATCAATGTCTGTGATTTGAAACTAAAATTGACTATATGTGAAATAATGGTGTTTCGAGACAAAAATTAAAGAAGAAAATGGTTTCGTGCTGGTTCGCGCACCGAAAAATAAAAAAAAAAAATTATCAAAAGTACCTGTTTTAATAGGCAATCGAGAGTGATTACAACAATTGTGGGGGAAAATATAGTGCCCGGTTTTTTTTTTAAGGAATGGGGAAGGTGAGAATTAGTGGTGACATTCGTATTTTTTTTTATTTAGAGAAAGAGACTCTTAATAGTAAAAAGAAAAAATTCTCCAGGAAGTCGCTTAGACAAGACATTCTTGCCATTCATGAATCGAAAAAAAAAAGATGCTCCTGATTATTATCGACCCTTGCGATAGAGAGAGAGAGGCATGTGTGACATTTGATGTTTGTCCACGGGGAAATTAAGCTCTGGTGATGATTGTAAATTTTTTTTTGAAATCATTCTAGTTTTTTAAAATTCAAGAAATTCTTCAATAAGGATCAACTTCAAGAAAGGCGATAAGATTGAGTAAAAATAATTTTAAAAAAGACATACTGTTAATGCCTATAACAACTTTTATAGTTTATGGAAATTTTAATTCGATTAGGAATAAACATATTTTGCCAATGCTTATCCACTACTATATTTTATGGAAAGTTTTGATACATTAGGAAATGCAACTTTTCTTTTTTATAATTTTTTCCCCAGACGCCATTTCATTTGAAGCCGATCCTGTAAAATGAGAAAAATTGTATATTATTATCATCGAATTTTCAAAAATTGATTTTATCGAATAGAAACTAAAAAAAAGTATTTGCTCAATTGTCAAAAAAAAAACTGAAGCTCATATGTAAAATTTTAGGTACAATTGATATTTTTTTTTCTTTTTAACGCAAAAGGAAAGACATTATTATTCTCGAAAGAATCTTTGAATGATATATAATCTTGAATCGACAAAGTTGTTAACGAGGGAATAGAATTGTAATTTAAAATGTATGTGAGGGGAAAGAAGGTTCGGCGGAGGGGAAAAAAAGAAGAAGGAGAAAGAGAAAACAAAACCAAAATCGACTCTTAGAAAATTATTTTTCTTTCAAAATTATCGGGCCTTTCGCCTCGTCGAGCGACCAGGACGCCTAAGTTCGTTAAGCGTCCCTTGTTTCCGCATCACGCTACCATTAATAGTCCCCCCCTTTTTTATTTCTCTCTCTCTCTCCTTCCTCTAAGTTTCTATATATATATCGGTTCACCTTCCGCTTTAAAATTCTCAAACGAAGAAATTGTCATTTCTTAATTTTGTGAAATTAATTTTTTTTTCAAACCTTCTATGCGCCTCTTCTCAATAAATTCATTTACAATTCGGAGCAAATTTCCGGAAGAGAATTCTTTTGTAGACGACGTCAAAAAAAAAAAGGGTGACAGATTCTTACAAAAAACAGGGTTTCAAAAAAAGCATCTGCAATAAATGTAATATAAATGTATAATCTTATGACAGAAAAAAAACGTCACGATATATCTACCACGCTCGAGGCCATTACCATTTTTGATTAAATTTTAATTAGGAGAAATTTTTTTATAAACTTGCACAGAGTTTGAATTTATTTTTTCAATTTTATCATATATGATAAGGGTCCTGAGTACTTCGAAGCTCAATTACAAAAAAAAAACTTGAATGTAAACTGTATCATACAAAAAAAAAAAACGATGTTCCGTTCTATAGTGAATTTCCATTCCAAGAATATTCTCTACGTGTATCATTTTTGTGGCTTTGAGGTAAATTTTTTTGTATAGAAAAAGTAGACAATTTTTAATTTATATATTTAAAAAAAAAAAAAAAAAATTGCAAATAATTATTTTCTTGCGGATGTGGCGTACAAAGAATGGGGATATCTAAACACTGTGCACTCCCCACAATGCGCAGTGCGCGCGCAACGAACCAACCCCCACTCTTATCAAACGGCGCGCGCATAAACCGACTTGAACTATTTAATTTAAAAATTACTTTTTTCATTTATGTATACTTTTGAAATAATTAACATTTTACAGATGCTACAATTATATAAATTTTGACTTACAAATATTTACGTCAAAGCCGCATTAAAAATAAATAAATAAAAAAAAAGTCAGAAAATCCAAAGCCAATCTCAATCCAAATAAATGACACAGTGCCATTCCCTTTTTAAATTTCAACGAATCGAATTTAAATAAAGGATTTCGAAAATTTGGCCTTAATTTAAAACTTTTCTGACTTTTTTTTCATCCTCCTCCTACTATTTCGAACTTTATTTTTAAAAAAATGTATGTAAAAAAAAAAAGAAAGATCATGGGGAAATATTTGCAAAAAGGTAGCAGAGATCTTCGGCGACTATAACTTTTTTCGTGAAGAAAACAAATTTAATTCACTTTTTTTCCTGACATTATGAATAATTTGAAATTTTTTATTCACAAAAAATAAATCCCGTCGATCTCTGTGCAGACTAATGAGAAAAGAGAAGATCGAATAAAAAAAAAAAATGATGTAATTTAAACTTGTACATAAACATTTTGTATATTGTTAAAAAAAAATTTGTGTGATAAAAATGGTTATTTACTGTATTAATGATGATGATGTTGAGCGAAAAAAAAACCAATAACGAGCAAATTTATTTCAATTTCGAAAATATAATAAGACTACAACAATGATTTATCCTAAAGAAAAAATTCTACAGCCTTTTTTAAAATCAAAAATTTATTTTCATAAATTGAGATATATTTGCCCATTAAAAAAAAAAAAATGGTTTTTTTAAATTCGTACGGACCAAATTACTACAGATTTAAAGTTTTAGAAAAAAATTGTCACGTTTAGAAAAGAAAGAAACAATAGTACTTTTTTTAAATAAGGAAATATTATCTATATCTTTTAAATTATTTGTATTAATATTATTTTTATTATTATTAATATTATTATTATATGCAGTATTAGTATTATTTTTTAAATGAGAAAAAAATTATTTAAATAAATGTTTTTTTTTTTTTTTTTTTTGTGGAAAAAAAGAAAGAAACATTTTTTTTTCCTTCGTCTGTAGTGATTGGCCTGAACGTTGAAAGCGAACAGCGTGAATGTGTTCGCGTTTAGTTAATTTGTTATTTGATTTATCTCAACTTCAATGCCTATAATTTTTAGGCTCTTGTAAAATAGTACGACACCAATACACGACACACGCACACGACACACGATTTATTAATTAAAAAATAAAAAAGAATACAAGTTTTTAGAAAATGAAAAACTATTTACTCTCACATTTATTTATTAATCCCTGGTTCCTTTAATATTTTTTTTAGAAAATAAAAGAATGAATTTTAGAAAATACTTTGTTTTTCTTTTACAACTAAAAATTTTAATTAGATATAATGAAGTAATTTTTTTTATGTAGAGTTAAATTATTTTTACTTAATATTCGCGCTGTGATTTGATAGGAAAAAAAAAGTCAGAAAGTCTACTTATCAAAAATTTGTTGATTTGTGCACAATTTTGCTGTGCTTTTGTCGATCTGTTTTCCTTTTCTTTTTTTTTTTTTTTAAATCAATATCACTATTCAATGTTGATTGGAATGGATCGTCTCATGAAAACATCCTTTGCTTTACCGGAGCCTTCTGAATTTTTTCTTCTTCTTTTCAAGAAGCGACGACGCTTATTCGTTAACGGTAATGGAATCATGTGACCATTCATACATAGAAAAGCTCTAACGGAAATGAAACCGTCTTGCAGAGTTGTACAGTCGTGCGTGAAGCTCTTATGTTGTCAGAGCGACGACCGACATCAGTTTGAGAGAAAAAGAGAGAGAGAGAGAGAGAGAGAGAGAGAGAGAGAGAGAGAGAGAGAGAGAGAGAGAGAGAGAGAGAGAGAGAGAGAGAGAGAGAGAGAGAGAGAGAGAGAGAGAGAGAGAGAGAGAGAGAGAGAGAGAGAGAGAGAGAGAGAGAGAGAGAGACGATCGACTGAAAGCAGAGAAAGAGATGAAATAATTTTTCTCTCTAACTAGAGAGAAAAAAAGAGAGAGAAACCTAGAAATAAATGGGGGGGGGTAAAAGGGGGAATGAATAGGCTGAAATGCAGCGGGATGGAACGAAGGGGAGCTCCCAATCAAATATACATGAGTTCATTAAGATGATATTTATTGAATGAAAGGTATTGGCATAAAGCCAAAGGCACAATAGTGCCAAAAGCCTCGTTCAACCTTCATTTTGTTATGCACATAGTCAGCAAATCTGTTGCCTTAAACATAAAATCGAACGAAAATTATTTTTAATATATAGAGTGAGAAATAGGCTAATTAATGTTTTTATATTTTAGCCATTACAGGAATATGCATAATCCATGATTTTTAAAAAAAATTTTGATCGATTAGGAGAAAACTTATTCATTTACATAATGCAAATTTTTGATAAATTAGAAAAATCATTTTTTACTGAATTTTGTTTTCAAAATTTGGCGCCCGCTTCTTTTTAGAGCCGTCCCTGTATAAATAAAGGAGATGGTTTGAATTTATATATTTTCAAGTGAAATTAGTGAATTCAGGAGTGAGAAAGACATTAACGTTCACGGGATTTCATTCAACCCACCACCTTCGGAAATCACAGTACGGAACACTTTCAGCCTTGCCATTTCAATTATCCCACTTTTAGCGGGCTTATTTAAATCCTAAGTGCACACTCACGGGGGAAATACTTGCGCGACACAAGTGCAGACGGTAACCAGTGGTACCAATCTTTCCTCTTTCTCTCTCTCCCTCTCTCCCTCTCTATATATATATATATATAGATTCAATCGGGCAGAGTGCATTTGCATTTGCTTCATTATTTATCCAATCGTTTCGTTTCCCTTGTTTCCACTTTGGTACATTTGTAGTGAGATGAAAGGACCTTCGCGCGCGCTTTAACCATTTTGTCGACTATATTCAACCAACATACAGCAAGAAAATAGTATACCTTATTATGCTGAGAAATCTTGTTCTAATTTAATAGCGCACAGTAATACCCTTTCTTTTTTTTTATAAAAAAAAATAACATCTTGAAAAATCAGTTTCGAAAAGCTTCGCCAAATTAATGGAAATCCTTTTTGAGAGAATGTCATTGAAAAAAAAATAAATAAATAAATTCACTTTCAATTAAAAATATTTTTTAAAAATAAAAATACTTAATTTCTTTTTAAATTTATATGTGGATTTTGTAAAAACTTTCTTTTTTTTCCCCATTATTGCGAACAATTTATTTTCCCACTTTAAACGAATATGTCAAAAAAAAAAAAAAGGGAAAAATCCCTTGCGTCCAAGGCAAAAATCATTTATTAACTTACAAGTCAATTCCTCGTTGACAAAAAAAAGAAAACATATGTATATAGAAAATAATAATAAAAGCGTGAGATCCATTTAACAAAAAAAAAAAAAAAATACAGAACACATCTGTCGCCTCAAACTATTAACAATCAAACAATCCCATATGAATTGAAACTGTGATTTTTCTTGGCGAATATTTTTTTTTCCTGATGAGAAAAATTATATCCTCTCTATATATATATTATTAATTTCCCTCGAGAATCTTATGAAGAAAAAATTTTCATATAAAAATCTTTTTTCTTTTTTACAAATTACTATTCTTTTATAATTTAAAGTCGAGAATAGGTAAAAAAATATTACAAAAATTTGTTTTTGAAATAGTTTTTAAAGGCACATAGTTAAAAGTTAAAAACACATAAAGATATGAAAAAAAAAGAAAAATTTACTGTGAAAAATAGAATTTGTGTTTATTTTTAATTTCCCGCTTGAATGGAATCAAATTTTTCATTTCTTTTTTTTTTTTTTTTCTTTTATATGCGGAAAAATGGTAAAAGGTCTGCTATGGGCAGTGTATATTGGGTTGGGAAAACCTGTGTTTTTCGGACTTCCCCCTCCCTCTCACCCCCCTTTTACCACCCTAGGTTTGGTCAAGCAAGAGCGATTAATAAACTAATCATGCCCAGTCGGCAGTATCAATCATTTTCCGGTTGGAGCTCACTTCTCTGCAGTCGACAGCTTAAGTAATCACGAGCCAGTCCGCAGATTGTTTGCTTCGATTCGGTCGATTCGATATTCTCATCACACATACAAACACATATACATATACATATATGTACAAGAGAGAGAGAGAGAGCCTTAAGGGCTCTTCGCAATTTACCAACCGGAATCGATTGACTACAAACTTCATTATCTCTTAATTAAGTTTCAGATTTAATTATACCACTTGTCATATACATCAAAAACAGAAAAAAAAATTCTCCATTTTTAAGAAAGGTAAACATAAAATTTTTCATTAAAGAAAAATTTTGTAGATTAACTATAAGGTAAAAGCACCAGTACCTGGATAAAGTAAAAATTGGAACCAGTAGATGGACAGTATAAAAAATAAATTAAAATAGCCCTCAAATTAAGAAAAAAAATTTGAGATACTCCTTAGATAATTAGCCTTTAGGCAAAATAAAATTTATTAATTGTAGGAGTAAAAAAATATATAAAACAATTTCTCAAAAATCGCTGTCCAATTCTGTCTGAATTGACTGTCCAAGTTAACGCTTTATATACTCTCTAAATCTGAATTAGTAAAAATGTTTACTAATTTGAATTAGTGACTCACTTTTTGCTTCTGAATTAGTAAAATTTTACTCATTATTAGTAACTTTTACTAACAATTAGTAACATTTAACTAATTCTAAAGCAAAAAGTGAGTCACTAATTTAAATTAGTAAACATTTTTACTAATTCAGATTTAGAGAGAATGTTGCACCCAAAATAGTTGGACAAAGATTTAATTCAATTAACTCAATCAGTTTAATTAATTTAATTAATATAATTACTTTTATTGTGTTTTAGTTAAATTATTTAATTTATTAAATAATCAAAATAACTAAATAAATAAATTATTATTTAATTTACCTATTCAATGTCCAACTATTGGGTCTTATCATGTCCAACTACTATACGGCTTTCGAAATACCATATGTCCAACTTCTGCTGCAAATGTGAAATTTCATTATTTCATGATTTTAATTTAATTAAAACATCTAATCTAAAATATAAACACAGAATCCATTAATATAAATCTCGTGAGATTTTTCATATTGACCAAAATTTCAAATGTCCGAACATAACCTACAAAAAGATTTTGCCGCGAGTTAACGTTAAATTTTGCATATATATATGGGGCATTCTATTTTAAAATTATACCCCTAGTAAACAATTGACAATATAAGACATTTTTTAAATAATTATTTCTCCCATTTAATTAAATCAAATTACTTTTGCAATGAGTGGTTTCGAAAGAGAAATTTCTAAACTTTACAATTGTAAAAAAAATTTTTCAAAAAAACATTTAAATAGTATAAAAAATTTAGTTTGAAGGTTAAACTTGTAAATATCTCAAAACACGTTGTCTCCGATTTTGACAAAATCTATGTCAAAAGAAAGCTTAAATATTCTATTTTTTATTTCCCTAAAGTTTATAATGGACATTTTCGAGAATTTCCAGAAATTAATTAAAATTCTCAGACGTTTCGGAGGTTAAAAAGGATTGAAATTTGTATGAATGGAGAACCATTTCTTTAAGAGCGGATTTTGTTTTTTAAATTTAATTTCCACTAACCTCACAGAAAATTAAAAGTCATTAAAATAAGCTGCAACGCTTATTATTTTAATCTAATTTTGCTTATTTTAATCCATTTTGATATTAAAATAAGCAAAATTGGATTAAAATAATGAGCGTTGCAGCTTATTTTAATACCTTATAATTTTCTGTGCTTACATTATTACATCACTTGACATTAGAGAAAAAAAATATTGTAAACAATAAATATATTGATCTTTAGCTATTTGCAATTAAAAATTTTTCAAATTTAAAAAAATTATTAAGATTAAAATTGAAGTTTTAAAATTTATTTATTTAAAAATTTCGTAAAAACAAATGCCGCTGTATTTGAACAGAGGTTCTCTATTCATGCAAATTTCAACCCTTTTTAACCTTTGAAACGTCTGAGAATTTTAATTAATTTCTCGAAATCCTCGAAAATGTCCATTATAAACTTTACGGAAATAAAAAATAGAATATTTAAGCTTTCTTTTGACACAGATTTTGTCAAAATCGGAGACAACGTGTTTTGAGATATTTATAAGTTTAACCTTCAAACTAAATTTTTTATGCTAATTAATAACGTTTTTTTAAAAATTTTTTTTTACAATAATAAAGTTTAGAAATTTCTTTTTCGAAACCACTCATTGCAAAAGTAATTTTACTAGGGGTATAATTTTAAAATAGAATGCCCCATTTATATGTATATATATATATATATATATAGTCTAACCTCAAAATTAATTTGTTATCTACAATTTTATGCCTAACCTAACCTCAAAATAAGTTAATAAAACAATTAAGTTTATCTAAAATTTTATTAACCTAACCTCAAAACATCTAATCTTATTAATTTTGTCTAATTAGTATTTTTTTAAAGGTATAAATAAAACGGAAATACAAACATTTTATCAATTATATTAAATTATCATAGTACAAAACACAAATAAATTTGAGAATAGCGTTCAGGTACTGGTGCTTTTAGCTTAAATTTACATTCTCTCTTAATTTGAATCAGTGAAATTTGACTGGTAAAATAGCTACAAGTTGGTTACTGAATTATTTAGTGAAATTTTCACTGAAAATCAGTCATATATCACTGATTTCCAGTGAAAATTTTACTAAATGAATCAGTCAATCTGTTTTACCCATTACCGATAATACAGATTGACTGATTCATTTAGTGAAATTTTCACTGGATATCAGTGATATATGACTGATTTTCAATGAAAATTTCACTAAATGATTCAGTAACCGACTTCTAGCTATTTCACCAGTGAAATTTCACTGATTCAAATTAAGAGAGTTGACTTTTTCAAATTTTAATTTGAATTTTAGAAGGAAAAAAGAGTGGAATGTTTAGGGATATACGACAAAAAAAAAGAGTATGTGGAAATTGCGTAGCGTGGAAAATTGAGAACCACTGGTTTATAAAGACGACGATGAGGCCTTGGTTTGCAATAATTTCCTTATTGTCGGATATTAATGTTCCGTCTTCGTCTATTGCCCATTATAGGTAACCTAATAGGCAATTTAAGAGAACACGATTTAATAAGCTGGATGCCACGGCACGGCATATTGGATCAACCGACAAAAAGCAAGCCCCCCGTCACCCTACCGCCCTTATATATATATACGCATTCTCCTTGCTTTAACCGCGTGCGTTTGATCCATGAGTAATAAATATACATAAAATATTCAACCAAGTGCGTGCTTCACTTTTCTTCCACACTTATTTCCACTCAATCATATAATAAAGAATTTCCCCATAGTACAATGTCCAATGCAAAAAAATGCAATTTTCAATATAGTAACAATTTCTATCATACGAGAATTAAAACAAAAATAATATATATATTAAAATACGATAATAATATAATTATAATAAACTGCGACGTGTACTTCAAAATGTAAAAAATATTTTGGATGATGGGGGAAAAATGAATGAATGTTTTATAAATACGCACAAAAAAAAGGTATAAAGCCTATTGGCTCCATCATATTTACGGATTATCCCGCGACTCTGCTTGAAATATTCAATCCGATAAAGCACAACTCTCGTTAGATTTGTAAGTCTAGAGTATTTTTGCGATTTATTTAGTTACGTGTGTATATATATATATATGTGTGCTCAAAAAGCTTCATACACTGTAATTCGTCGGAATTACATCAATTTTGTTATTTATATACAGGTGTTAAAAAAAATTCTAAATCATCTTTTTAAATTTTAAATAAAATAAAATTTTATTTTCTCTGTATAATTTTTTTTTTTGGAATTAATTTCTTTATTTTAATAAAAGTTATTAAAAATTATTCATAGTGGTTTAATAAATTTTACATTGAGAGGAGAGAGAGAACATTGTCTGTAAAAATATATAGAACCTGACAAGTTTCGCTCCATCAAACGTGTCTAGCAGTTATAACGTATAGCTGGTAATTTGAATCGTGACCGATACTCGAAAGAAGGATAAAGAAGAAGTGAACGAACAAGATGGGCAACAAAACGAACGAATAAAACAACATTGAACTATACTCACCAAGGTCAAGTTTAAAAATTCTTAAAAGTGAGTTCTTTTTTTTTTTTGCTATAAATATTATAAAGAATATGCAAATACTTTAACAAATACGTATTCCGATGCATTTAACTTGCATTGTACCTATTTTGAACCTACACTAATATACACAGTACAACAGTATTATTTACTAACTACAGTAATTTTTTAATAAAAAAAATTTTAATGTACTTTTGCTTTTTTTAAAAATGTCTAAATCTAATTCAATTTATTAAATATTAAATTACTGTTAAACGTGAATTAAATTTACTGCCCCAGGCAGGTGGAGGGAGAAAGGGGTAAGAGGTAATTTTAGACGGTCGAGAGAGCAAGACGAAGGGGGTTTGGTGGTTATATGTATGTGCAACATAGCTTGAGGCCAACGAATCCTAGTCCAGCTCTAGCCTATTCGCTCAGAGTCCAGGGTAACTAACTCATTAACATGAAATTAATTAGGTTCTCTAGGTCACAAAGACTCCCCCTGCTTTATATGCACCTACCAAGTGCTTTGCTTCAATAGATGTTTTGACTATATTTTCATGGGGAGAACTTTAACAGAAAGCCATATTTTGGAAACAAAGGAAAAATTATTTATTATACACTAATCATATTGCTTCTAATCTAATTATATTCGAAATAATTATTTAATTACTAAAGACCCCAGATAGCACGGAAACTTGCAGCAAGCTTGCGGCAAATTCACCGTGCAAGCTTGTCTGAGCTAGCGAAATGTCCCACCCATCAGGGCAAGCTTGCCGTAAAAACTTGCTGTAAGCTTTCCAGGAAAGGTTGCTGCAATCTTGCCATGAAAGATTTCTACAAGATTGCTGCAAGCAAACTAAGAATGATTGCGGCAAGCTTGCCGTGAAAGATTGCTGTAAGCTTGCTACGTAAGGTCACAAGGATTTTCAAATTTAAAAAAAACTAAATAAATTTTTTTTAAATTTAAAATGTATTTTTTAAAAATTGCAGCAACCTTTCCAGAAGCTTGTTGAAATTCTCCTGCAACCTTACGTAGCAAGCTTACAGCAATCTTTCACGGCAAGCTTGCCGCAATCATTCTTAGTATGCTTGCAGCAATCATGTAGAAATCTTTCATGGCAAGATTGCAGCAACCTTTCCTGGAAAGCTTACAGCAAGCTTTTACGGCAAGCTTGCCCTGATGGGTGGGACATTTCGCTAGCTCAGACAAGCTTGCTGCAAGTTTCCGTGCTATCTGGGGATAATGTTATATTGGCAGAAAATATGATAGAAAAATATTTTCTTTCACACAAATATCGGTTGTGTAGTACATTGGTTAGTATGTTCTCAATTTGTGTTCGATTTCTTCATATGCCGTCAATGATTTTTTTCCTGTTCTCTATTATAGGTTAGTTTAGAAAAAATGTCATACAAAATGTAAAAATGAATTAATAAAAGTAAATAATACTAAAAAAAAAAAATGGTTGTAAAAAATAATAATTGCGGCTTTGATGATTGTATATGTAGGGTATATATATATATAATTGTGCCAATTTTGCGGAAGGGAAATTGTTGAATGAACTTTCTCTGGGAATAAAGTAAATACAAGTGTTGAAAAGCACATTTAGAGAGAAACCATGAAGTTCGTTATATACTCTCGAGACAATTGGATATAAGAGAAGTGACGCGTATAAAGGAGAATAATTGTTAGCCGTCTCTTCGGTGGTGATGGTGGGACTGGGTCACCACATTATTGGACATATATGGTTTTCGTTGTTCCGTACCTCCAACCCCTTCTTAGTCACACAGAAACTAGAAAAGTCTCACACACACACATACAATAATTGAAAACGTTATGTTCATATTATAAAGCACTACTCGAGTTCATTAAAACTAAATTAGCGTGTACGTTAAGCTTTCGTGAAATTCTCAACGTGGATAATTACGCAAAGACGAATTCCATTCTCTATATCACAACGTCTTGGATCAAATATTATATATTATATTTCAAATTAATAATATTCTATTTAGTGTTCTCAAATTAATTACATTAATTAATTAAATTACCTTTACTGTATAGATAGAAGCTAATTGTGATTATGTATATTATATATTATTTTATGTTTCATATTTTCTAAATACACATGTATATATATATATATATATATAGAATATGATTTATTGAAAATTCAACAAACATTAGCGGGTACTTTTTTCAGCGGCAAATATGAAGTACAAAAGTGAGAAATAGTAGAAAAGTGTATCAGAATTATGGGAGGCTCATAAATTTGAAATTTTTAATGTCGCCCCCCTCTCCACCTTCCACCCTCGACATGCATAAATCTGCATTTACAGTTTCCGGTACTAAAACTCACCGCAGGTCAGAACCCGACAACGAACTGTATTAACTGCATAGACACGTATATGTATATATATATATATATATATATATATAGTTGAGACACGGACGGTAAATTACATGAAGGAACACGTGATACATACAACACGGGCCCAATAATTAGTACATGAAGATGATGAGTAGAAAAGGCGGGGCCCAATGGCAGAGAGGCGGTTCCCCTCTCTATATCGCGTCACTGACTTTAAGAGGTTATGTTTTATTACACTGAACACAGCTATATGTGTATAAATGGCACGCGAATTCGCCTTAGGACATCTACAAAAAATTTTTTTCATCTTCACACTTAACATTTTTTTTTTTTTTCTTTCTTTTTCTTTTTCGTACTGTATAGAGTTCTTTTTATTTATTTACAATTTGTTAATTTAATTTTTAAACTTGGTTTAAAAAATAAAAATTGTGAAATTTTGAAATGTATAATTTAAAAAATAGATTAAATTTTCTACAATATATTTGAAATGCCACGTATATGTGCGTTAATTTTCATGATGCTTCAGAAACTGGCATGAAGCTTATCTAGTCTCTCTTTCCCTCTTCTTAAAAGGGCTCGAGCGTTAATTAATTAATTAATTTAGTTGGAGATAGCTACAAGGGTGAGTTGGTTTCAGAGGATGAGTGTATTGGTTTCATTATTAACAATGTTAAGGCTTCATGTAGAGAGAGAGAGAGAGAGAGAGACAGAGAGAAAAGGATAGGGGTGTTCGTTAAAGGTAATCAACGTGTGTATATGCTTCCTTCTTCCTATATCCGCACATACTACCCATATATTCCTTCATAAATGAATCTACAGTTCTTCAAAAAATGCCAACTTTCTACTCTTTTCTTTCTTTTTTTTTTTTTTTTTACTAAATCCATATTCACATTCCCCATATATACAAAATCAAATTTACAATTCCGTCCAATTTATATTTCAATAAAATAAAATGTGTATATATTTCCATTAAAAAAAAAAAAAATTACGATTCAAATATATAACACGTTATTCATTGTTCGACATTTATTAAATATTTTTTTTCCTCTATTATTTCATTCTTTTTCATTTTTTTTTTCTTTTTTGCTTTTGAAATCCTGTGAATAACAGAAAAATTGGGATATATATGTTTGGTGAAAAAAAATTCCAATTAAAAGAAATTAATGAAACCATCATTAACACACACACACACGCAAGGAGGGTAAAAAAAATCATTTAGAGAAATTTAACAATCGAGTTGTCGAAGCGAGTCATTGGGTGGCAAAAAGCTTTGTTTTTGTGCTGATGCTCAATGATGCATTTAATTGTGAATATATGCAGTGACTATTTTTTTTTTTGTTTTAAATATTTTTATTACAAAAATAAATTATTGATAGGTGAATCCGATGTATTGTTAAAAAATATTTTCTTTTTTTTTTGAAAATGGCAATACCCATGTAGAAAATAATCATGGAAGACTGGGTGCGACATATTATCTATAAAGTTTTTGTAACGTTTAACAAGAAACGTACAACTATACAGATATTATCATGAATCTGTACAGTGAAACTATCTAGTTTCACTGTCTAGTTAAATTGTGACAAAACTATCTAGAAAAGTCCTAGTTTAAACAGAATTAACATAACCTTTTTGCTTGTAGTTAACTGTATAGAAATTGTATAGAAACTGTACAGAATTTCAATATTAAGAATATATTATATTATATGTTAGAATAATTAATAAATTATTATTTAAAATATATACATGAAATACATATAAAATTATAATTATTATTACTTTAGCATATATATTTAATTAATTTTATAAATTCGTAAACTATATACAACTATGTAATATAAATTATTATTATTTAATTATTTTATAGGGGAGATGTATGCAGGTTGAGACAGTTGATATTATATTAAATTTTGTATTTTTAAAATTAATTACTATTTTCTTAGGCAATGTTGATGCTCTGACCAATACTTTTTGAACGACAAATAATAACACAAATAATTCAGTAAAATATAATTTATTCATATAAACTTGTCAACAATTTTACTTTTATTTTAGTAACTCTTCTGAAAAGTGATTTATTGATATTAACTTTCTTCCAACACTGCTAACAAAAACAATCATCATAACCTAAAATATCGCTTGCGTCACGGTCAGAGTTGCCAATGACCCTACCTAAACGCTACTGCGCTTGCGTTACGACAACTCTCTTATAGGTCGAAAAAAGCGCGCTTATATAAAATGCTTAATAATAAGAAAACTTTAATAAAGCAATATAAAAATATTTTTACTATTGAAGTTTTTTTGTTAATTAGGTATATTGCTTCCAAATAAAAAAATACTAATTTCCTTAATATACTTAAGTATATAATAACAATAATAATAATAATTTTATTATATTTATATCATTATTATAATTATTTTTTAAATAAAATATTCTTCCCCTCTACACTTTTTAATAAATGAAGCTTCTCATTGGTTTTTCCATTTCTTGTTTGTCCATTACTTGCTGAGGACCAATAATAGAGATCGATTTCTCCTGTCTGCTAGATAATTCTAGATTTACGATATAGTTTCTATCTAGTTCAACTATATATTAAAACTACATAGTAACTAGCCTATCAAATCGTTACACTTTTAGATAGTTTCTGTACAGATTATCTATGTCGCGCCAGTATAGTATCAAGAAAAACTAGAGAGTATCGTTATAGTGCCATGACTATTTTCCACATGGGTAATTTAGGGGGAAATTTTTTTTATTTTTTCCATTTCCAACAAATTTACAATATTTGATATTAGATATAATTAATCATTACTGAATTATTCCAGTAACTCTCTTATGATACTCAAGTAATTTTTGGATTTTAAAAATTTTTATTTACTTGCTGCAGTTTTCTGTGCAAAAAAATTTTTCAAGTTGGAAAAAGAATGAAATGGCTTTTCCATATATGTATATATCTATATAGACAGAAAGAATTTCTATATTCCCCATAGCAATACGCAGTATACGTAAGCGAATGAAATTTCATAAAATAATTATCATTCGCAGTCGCAATTAGGGTGTACGCTTGTTGGCTCTTGAGGTTGAATAGAACGATGAGAGTGGGAATTGGAGAATCCATGGTTGGTCAGAAGGGATGAGGATGAATAAGGTAAAACTAGGAGAAAGAGAGAGAGAGAGAGAGGATTAAAAAGTGGAAGAAACGAAAATTCTGGATAGAAAGACCCGAGAGTTAATGAGAGTAATATGTGTGTATACAAATAACCGACGTTAGGTAGAAATTAGTGTTTGCAGTATTAATTCATCCTAATTAGCTGCGTCGTTCAATATACAATAACACAAGTCTACCCTTTAGTATGTATATGTACGATTCTCTCATAAATACCTGTGTAACTGGAGCATTATATTCACCATCTAGTTTATGTATATATATATATATATATTTGGTGTAATTCTGCCTTTCGTCGTGGAGTATACAAAAACAAAAAATAAATAATGACGAGCGGATTTATAAAACAAACGATGGTAAATGGATAATGAGTTATATTGGGTCGACAAAACTCGCTCCGAAAGATAATTAGCGGCATAAATTATTATATATTTTGTGATGGGTAATAATGTGGCATTAAAAGTTGAAATATATTTAAATTATTGACATGTCGACCATTATGAAAAATCAAAAATTCCCCTTATATATATATATTTTTTTTTAAATTTTGAATTAAAAATAAAGAAAAATTCATTTCGAATGTAGAATTAATTTTTACATGCTGTAATTTATTATATATATATTTTAGAATTTCACGTGTGGTTTAAATATAGTGAATAATTCACTTGAGACAAAGTCCCTTTAGAATTAAATGGTATATTCTCGAGGTTACTTCGGATGTGGTATACGTGTATGATGATGTAAATATTATCCAGGATTCTGTGATGGTTTATAATATAATCCATGGAAAATCTTTTCTCTTTTTTTAGAAATAATTATTAAATAAAAAAGAAAAAAAAAATGTTCAACCATTTTTTTATTGTGGTGCTAAATTAGCCTTTTGATTTGGTGAAAATTTTAGTCTCTTTGGCCGAGGTGAAGTGGAACCATAGAGCGGCTAAAGCAAAATTCACTTTTCCGCACGGCAGACCACGTAATCGTACGTTACATTATCAAACGGGAGCTTCTAGAAACAGGCTGTATATACATGGGTGCTGAGTGGACGCCAGCCTCATTGAGTTTGCATTATTAATTAGCATGCTAATTGCAGACTCTCCAACCGGGCTCTTTCCCCCATCCCTCCCCCACCGACAACGAACACATGATTCACTGCCAATATAAGTTTTTAAATTCCATTTTTTAAAACGTAATCCTTACAAATTAATAAATAGTTATATAGAATTGAAATCTAAGTTTTTATTTATTTTCTTTTTTAGCGTGGTATAATTTTTTCTATTTAGTTACGGTGTGAACTATATCATTAGTTATTACTACTGACCCAACCCTGTTAATCTTTGCATTAAGATACCAAACTCTGTTTAGACTTTATTGATAGTGACTCAATAGTCTGTTAACTCCACTGTACTTTAAAAGTGATCCAACCCTGTTTGTTGCATGCTGCACTACCGTATAACGTGCTTATTGTATCCTAATAATAGTGACTTAACCCTGTCACCTGTTGCATTGTGCACCAAAAGTGATCCAACCCTGCAAACTGTTGCATTAAGCTATACCTACCGTACCAACTATGGACAGAGTGAGGTAGTTCGAGACAGGGTTGGGTTACTATCGATTTAGGACAGGGATCAGTCGTCATTCCACTTAGCATGAGCAGACCACAGCAGATCAATGTAACAATAGACAGGGTTCAGTGAGTTTTAATTCTATTACTAAAAATCTTAATTTCACAATAGCATGATTTCACAATTATTTTTTAACAAAATGAAAAATAATCCTACAAAAGCAGTCAACATTTTTTTAAATCCAAATAAAAACCAAAAACAAAATATTTACTTCAAAAAAAATCTATTATACCCGCTGTATTTATTGTCGAGAATATGATTCGCTCGTCTCCAATTGCTGCAATTTCAATTCCCCAATTAGAGATTCGGATTTTTTTGGGAGAGAAAAAACTTTTTTTCATTCATTTTCTCTTCGATGCCAAAACAATGAATAGTGACGGTTACATGTTGGAATATATATTCACACAACCATAACTCACTTTTTGAAGAGAGAGAGAGGGATCGCGGGACGCGAGTCAACTCTCTTTGTGTCCTGAAACCTTGCACGACCGTTAACGAGTGCAGCGAAATGTCTATTGCGATACAAATACGCAGAATAGTATTTTTTCTTTTCTCTCTTTTTTTTTTTTTATTTTTTTTTTTGTACTGACGGTGGTAAAAGTTGAGGCACGCGTGTGAACGCGTATCGATATGACGTTATCCAATTAAAAAGCTGCCTTTGTGCAACTCGACCTGTCGCAGCCAACCAACCAAACTCCCCTTTCCTCTCTCAACCTTCCGTGTTACCCCTTACCTTCTACACACCCACCATAAAGTACCCCCCTTCACACCCATTGCCGATCGAAATCAACCCTCCTCCTCCTCCCTTGCGTGCAAAAGGCTGCTTCCAATTAGTAGTGCGCGACTTCTGCTGAATTGTAGAGCTTAAACGTAAGCTCTGTGTCGTGTTTAAATTACACTTTTAAGATATCCATATGCATCTGATCAACTTTTTATCCATTATTATTTGCCTTATTTTTAAAGCATAGGCAAACCATTGTTGGGCGTTTGGCACTCTAGTAATTTCTTATTACTGTAGTAACTTTTTTGTTATTTCAGCAACTTTTGAGTTACTCTAGTAACTTTTTGTCATTCTAGTAATTTTTTGATCCTAGAGTTGGTTTGAGTAATTCTAGTAACTTTTTGTTACTCTAAGGGCCAGTTTCACCAACTCCGGTTAAAAGTTAATCATCGATTAAAGCCAATTTAACCGCTCATGATTGGTCGGTTAGGGATTTAATCGCTGATTTACTTTTAACCTGAATTGGTGAAATTGGCCCTAAAGCTACTATTGTTTATTACAATTAGTGATGAATTCTAGTTTTCGAAAATGAAGAAAAGCTTAGAAATTAAAAACTTTCCGATAATTAATTCACGAATCCTGGGGATTTCTCGGGCTGATGTAAATAATTCTAAACATTATTAGGAAATCTCGACAAGGGTTTATTAGTTAATGCCTTTGCAACGAGGAGGACAATACCTCTATGCTGTCTTGAAGCAGAAAAGAGAGAGAGAGAGAGAGAGAGAGAATTCTGTATTACATATGAAATTGAATTGTTAGAGGGGGTAAGAAGATGTATAGGGATGGTGCACAAGTAGGGGAAGTGGATAAGGGCGATGCTGTTTGTCTTCCATTACACAAGGCAAAGCAGATCATTGTCTGGCGCCTAACCAACCAAAATTCACTATCCGCTCTATATTACCCAACTCGAGTCGAAGCTATTGTAGTTTCTTGTCTCAAATTCCTATAGTGCCACCGCGAGAGGCGAGGCGCCCACTCCTCAATTCTCAAGATCGCATATTAATTTAGATTAGTCATCAAAGTAACTAATTTCCATTCCCCTCAGGCGCTCACTAATTGTTCCAGAGGATAATTTCTGTTAAATTCATTATTGCTGAGAAACTTTATTTAAAAAGATTTACAAAAAATATTATTTTCCTCTTTGCCCATTAATATTGTAAACTGACCTTTAAAAATATTGCCTAACCTGTTGCGAGTAACTACCGAACCCTGTTTTGTGGTAGCACGAGTAGGGTGAGGTAATTCATAACGAAAACAGGGTTGGATCGCATGTAGTACAACGTCCAAAATGTAACAATCGCACCAAAGTTTCACAAAGTGGATACTCAACAATAATACAATAAATTTTTCGAGTAAAAAATATTAAAAACTCTATATTTTTTTACTGTTTACTATTCGCTTTTTGTTTTTCATCAAACAACATTGATAATTTAGTAACTGTCATTATAAAATTAGTTACAAATATATCCATATGGTTGGGTCGCTATCAACGCAATTAAAACAAAAGAAAATATATCTTAATGTCACGTATAGCAGGTTGGTCAATGTAATTTAGATAATTAAGTGTCTGCTTTGGCAATTTTATAACCTAATTGGCGAATTCAGCAGCTGACTCGACTTTTTTTTTGAATCTGTTATCTTAAGAAGCGCCTCAACAGCAGAACAAGCAACAGCTGTTGAAAGGGTAAAAAAAAATTAAATATAGGGAAGGTGTTAAAGACGTTATAAGGAACGTGTTTATAGTAATTTTTTGGGGGGTTCAGTAAATGCGGGACAATTACGATTCACATATATATACTTATATATATATACACGAAATCATATAAGAGACGATAAAGTACGAGATATGTACACAAAGGAAATGGGATCGACGATAGTAAAAAAAAAACTAGAGGGGGTATGTTGCAAAATAATTAACGACGACACATAATTATCGCACTACTTGGGCCCCACGAGTTGTGTGTAACGAATGGCTTCATCGACTGGCATGACTGAGCAAGAATATACACACTTCTTTCTTGCATACGTGACACGGTGCTTCGTCTTTCTTTTTTTTCCTTGACAAACGTTTCTTAAGTGGCTACAAACTTCCTTCAGATAACGATTTAATTACATGATAAGAGGCATAAATAATTTTCAACATTCACGTTTTTTTCTCAGTTCCTCCAAACTCTAG
This sequence comes from Leptopilina boulardi, assembly GCF_019393585.1. Classification (NCBI taxonomy): domain Eukaryota; kingdom Metazoa; phylum Arthropoda; class Insecta; order Hymenoptera; family Figitidae; genus Leptopilina; species Leptopilina boulardi. The sequence continues at coordinate 860,216 of NW_026137994.1, read as the reverse complement.
ATTGGCCGCAGCAACATAGTAATTTAAATTTCTCATATAGCCAAAAAAAAAAAAAAAATTTCTATTTTGTTTTATTTACAAAAAAGAGTGACTTAAATTTTGGGCAAAAAAATATTCTGGAGCGTCAAAATCTTTTTCTTTTGTTCTATATATAATTACTTAGACTCTGACCTTATAAAAGTAAAACGGGGCAAAATTTTGTGGTAAGTTACATAATTGCAATAGTCGACCAATTTCTCCGATTGGCTTCGTTGAAAAAAGTGCGCACCATCTCTCTCTCTCTCTCTTTCTCACTCACTCTCACTGAAAAACTGGTTGAGGGAACGACGACGAGGGGGGAGGGACCATTACGTTAATTGCGAAAGCGAGCTCTCAATCAGAAGTGTAGTCGGTTTTCAATCGATACTGCAGGATGTCGCGTGTATACTTTGTTGGTTTAAAAGCATTCCGATATTAAAAAACTTTTTGGCAGCAGGCCTTCCTTTGACGGTTTTAGATGGGACTCATATATATATATATATATAAAGAGAGAGAGAGAAAGAGAGAGAGGGGAAAAAAGCAGGTGGATAATATTTTTTTCAGGGGAAACTTACATAAATGTGTTTGTTTAAATGCCTTTTGAAAAAGAAACGACTTTTCATTTTTTACTTATTAGAAAAGTTTCCTTTCATTTCCTAATAATATTTTCGAAAACTTATTTTTTGTGACAATAAGAGTTTTTAAAAAAAATTAGGGAAACCGAAAAATTTTGTTTGTTATAAAGGTGGGGGATATTTTTTAAAATGTAAAATTAAAAAAATAAGTCAAAGAATTGTGAATTGAAATTGAGAAAAAGCGTTGCAAAGATATATTTTATAAATGTAAAAGTGAATTTTTCTGAATAGTACTTTTTAATTTTTTTTTTTTCTCTCTTTACTTGCCACCTTTTCGCACATATACAGAGAGAATATAGAATTTCCAAATAGACCAAGGTTGGGCCAAGATTTGAATTTCAAATTTCTTAAGTACAGTGCAAGGCTTCTTCATCTCTTTTCACCTGCACTACTCGCCAATCGCTCCCTTTTCACTTCTCTCCTTCATCTTCCCTATACCTATATACTATCGCAATGCGCTCTCTTTCTCACTTATATGCCATGCTGGTTGCCTGTCGGGCTCGTGGTGTAACTTTCGTGATTACTCCGTTATTACAGGCAATTACAGCTCACCTCACTGCCATGTAACACGCGATAGTCGATTTCAGTGAAGCCGCATTTTTCTCCCAAACAAGCTTTTATAGTCTCAAGTAAAAGAGCTTTCAATATATTCGTGCTGCCCGCCTTGTGGAATTCTCTATATCTTCTCGAAACCATCATTTTTTTCAACTGTTGCTCATTTTCTCGGAAGAAGAAAGAGAAAAAGAGTGAGAATGCAAAAAATGTTTTTGTATAAAAATCGTTATATACATCACATAAATTTTTGAATATGCTGAAGAACATTTTTTTATAATCGGGAAAATTTATTATTAATTAGTTTAATTTTAGTGTGAACTATGCTTTAATGTAATGTGACCTATATATGCTTAAGTGCAGTGATAGAATAGACAGAACTATTCAAATGTTTCGTCTTCTTAAATAAGTTATTTTAGTCTCTAATATCAGATGTGCAACATTTGGGACGTTCTACTATATAATTGCAAGATTAAATGCAGTGTGTACTAAGCTTAAGAGTACTGTAATTATAAATACTAAACATACAGGGTTTGGCAGTTCATAGCAACTTAATCACACGGAGAAAAAGAAAAAGTAATTTTTACTACTTTCAGAGTAAAACTGGACCAACTCGAAGTTTCTGCGCATCTCTGGCAATTTTTACTCCAAAAATAGTAAAATTTATTATTTCTGTAGTAAATTTTACTGTTTCCATAGTAAGTTTTACTATTTCTAGAGTAAATTTTACTATTTTTGGAGTAAAAATTGCCAGAGATGCGCAGAAACTTCGAGTTGGTCCAGTTTTACTCTGAAAGTAGTAAAAGTTACTTTATAAAAGAAATCTTTTTTCTCCGTGCAGGGTTGAGCTACTAGTAAAAATAGACAGCCATCTATCGGTAAATAACGAAAGCAATGATATTACAGGGTTGGGTCACTATCAACCGTAAAACTATCACAAAATTTGTTTAAATTTGAAATATAAAAAAAAAAACTTTAACCTATCTCGACCAATTAAAAAGATAATATTTTTTTAAAAGAACAGTGAGAAAATTAATGAAAGAGAATAACTGAATAATTTTGCAAGCACGCTCGGGTAGATTGTGCGTCTTTACTTGTGAAATTGTCCAAATGAGTAAACATTGGGAGTATAATTCTTGCTTTGATTGGGCGCTTAACCTGAAAATATATTCGCAGACTAGACGATATCTGCGGGGTTAAAGTGCCGTCGAGGTCAAATCTAGCGTGAGATGCAGAGAGGGAGAGAGAGAGAGAGAGAGAGAGAGAGAGAGAGAGAAGGATAGGAGGAAAGAGAGCTTCAAAGCGAGGTCTGCTGGAAGTAAAGCCCGCCTTAATTACCGGGTCGGTCGTCTAATTAGAAACAGTCCACGAGTAACGCTTGTAGCTGGCACCGACTGGCAGCCTGTTTGTTCAATTTTCGGGGATTTACCCAACGCGATTTCTAACGTATCGTGCCATTTTGTTTTTTTATTTTTTCCTCCCAAAAAAACAAAGCACCATCCATTCCATTATTGATGAAAAAAAACATCAAAATATAATTACTTTTACAAAAAATCAATTTTTCAAATATTCAGTTTTTTTTTGGAAAAAAAAAAAATAATACAATAAAAGTTAGGAATACAAAAATGACTTGATATAAAACTGTCCATTTACAATATCAAGAGAAAATGGATAGTTCATGTTGAAGAGGTTGTTAAGGGGGTGACAAAAGAGGAGTGGGCGAGTGGGTGAGCTCTTAGACGCGACCGCGTCCAAAACTTGGCCATTACGTCTTGGGTTGGCAGAGGATCTCACAGGGAGCAAACTTACTATTCTACAGTAGATATTCCCGTATATCGTTCATATGTTTTGAATTCAAAATAAAAGAAAAACAAATTTAAAAATAACTATGCCAAACTTTCAAATTTTGTAAATTCATTAATACACGAAATATTTTTTCTTTTTTTAATTATACATATTTTGTCAATGAATTTCATTTGTTTTTCTTTGAAACATTTACAAAAAATAAAAGAACAAAATTTATTTTTAATAAATGCCGCTAATTTTTGAAAATTAATTAAATAAATACGAGTTTTACTTGAATATGAAGGATGAATATATACAGAGAGAGAATGTGGTTGAGCACCTCTTCGGGATCGAGTAAGTGGACCCCAGTGTCACCCCCTAATTGCTAACCAAGAGCCACCACAATCCCCCCCCCCATTCTCTCTCTCTCCCACAAACCCAAACCACTGAGTTACAAGTTCACTATATGCGTTATTTCTTGAATGAAAATTAATAGTTTTTAATAATCAAATTCCATGAATATTTATTTTCATATTGTAACTCTAATATTGTAAATTGACCATAAATTTAATTTCCTTCTTTTCTAATATACACACAGACAAAAAAAGCAATAGAATTTTATAAATTTGACCTAATCCTAAAATTGAGCATTTTCATTTTCCTGGTTATTTGAAATAAACACGTTTGTTGGGGAATTGTTTTTACTAGAAAGATTGGCTTAAGGGTGAGGGAGGTAGAGGGAGGTTGACACAAAGAGGGCAATTATTATTTTGAGTGGTTGGCGACGGGACTCTGGTAATATTTTATTTAAGACACAATCGCCTAATAGCTCGCTTCAAGAGGGTGGATATATCCATGTGGATAGTCACATGAGTGTAATGCAAAAGGAACGGAGAGAGAAAGAAGAGTAGTGGGGATAGAAGGAATGAGGGAATCGTGCGAGGTAAACTTAAGAGGGTAAAGGGGTGAAAGAGAGTGCACCCGGGTATAGCTTTACATTAGTAAATTACTCACGTGAGTGGGTCTCTACAAGCACTTCTTCATTCAAGTAAAATGCATATGTGCAAATCAACTTTGAATCAATATACAATCAGTTGTTTTTTTTAAAAAAATTGCGGGTTGTATAAAAACATTTCTCCGTTTTTAGGAACTTAATTTAAGTTTATTTTAATAGAAATGAGTATTAAATAAGTTAAATTTTAGTAATTGCAGATTGGGCTTAATTACGACCTGTGTACTAAGCTTAAATGTAGTGAAATCTATGTAAAAGTTATGCTCACACTTCACTTAAGCCTAGTACGCACTTTATATTTAAGCTTAGTACGCACTATATGCTTATGCCTAGTACACACTACATATAAGCTTTGCAGACACTATACACTTTAGTGTAGTTGAAGAAATAATAATAAAAAAGTAATAACAATAATATATAATAATAATAAACGCATCGTTTACGCGTTTACATCAGGATGCACTTTTAATGAAAGAGTAATAGCATCAAATTTTCTACATTGCATTGGACTTTCATCCGTTTCTTGGCGAAATTCCAATCCTTTCTGAGAAATCCCACCAATGTCACTGTCATATCCGCAATATACATACACTCTACCACCTTATTGTTGTTTGCCTTTCATAATTGTGCGCCTAATTAGCCGTCAGATAATTAAAACAACATAATTAATTATGCCAAGTGAGAGATAGAGAAAGATCGTTCAAGAGAGGGAAAGAGAGAGAGAGAGAGAGAGAAATCTAAGAAGGAATGCTCTCACTGCTCGCAAAGAGATGGAAGTTAGAAGAGCACATTCAAAGTGACTTATGATTCCACTTCGTCTTATCATAATTACCAAGTAGCTCCCACTACTAGTACTAAATATCTTCGTCTTTTTATCTAAATTATAGTTTCCATTTTAATTATTTCACGGTCACTGCACTTAGAATGTTTCCTAATGTATATTGATTAAGTTTTTCAACAAGAGAAAATTAAAACGTTCCTCATAATGTAGATAAATAATTAACAAAAAAAAAAAAAATGCCTTTATTCCAGTACAAATTTTAAAATTATTCTTATTGTAAAAAAAGAATTGTGGATTTCTTTTTTGAAAATTAATTTTACACAAAAAAAAATTGATTATTATTGGACGCGTGAAAGATCTCGAGGTGAAAATCTTAGCTTGGCATTTAATAAGTAGTGAGCTTGCTGCTTCCATAGTATCGTGTAAAAGGAAGCAACAAGCTGCGAGCAAGTCGTTTCCTCGTTAACTTTAATCCGCAGTTAATTTAACTTAACGTCGCCTATAATACCGTGATGTACTGTTGTGAACCAACCATCCTACATACTTACCTACATTGGGTTGCACATGTGTCCCAACACTGTCAACGCGAAAAACCTCTATCCAATAAAATGTATATATATATACATATACTTATGTTTTTGTATCGCGTAAATATCGAATTTTACATTAATAATAATTTTAAATGTCAAATATTAACGCACATAACTTTAATTATTGTTGCCATCGTTAAAAATTATTGACAAATATGAAAATTTTTATTAAACAATAAAAAAGATGTGAAAAAATGCAAGTCAATAAAAAAAGAGTATTGTGGTTTTTTTTTTAAAGGAATAAAAATTTAACATCAGATGGTGTTTTAAAAAAGATAATAGAAAATGCAGTTTTCTGTTACCAATATATATCGACAGTGATTTATTCTGGACTAAAAACTCCCTCGTAAATCTATAACAATAATTTTAAATAAACATACTTTTTTCCACATTCAAGATTTGATATTGATCTCTTAATGGATAAGGTATAAAAAAGATAAAATCAGAATTGCATTAAGCTTTATCCATTTTGAATGGAAAACTTGGCCCGGGAAAAATCTTGGCGTCCGGTGACAAGCGAATAAGAGAGCCCTGCGAACACAATGAGTGTCTCCGGAGCTATCCCCCCATCTTAATCTCTCCGTCGAAAAAGAGAGAAGGGCAAAAAAAGTGCATTAAGCACTTTCCCACGAATGGGCGCAAGTTCCGGTTCTTGGCGACATTATACGCAGTACAGCTTCCGGCGCAAAACTTTTACCCCCCAAAACCTAACAAAAATTTTGAAAAGTGACATTCACTCAAGTCAATTAAAAGACACATTATATTTTCTTTAATAAATTTTTTTTTTTGGTTTCATGAAAATGTTGGTTGAAAGAGGAGAAGGGTAAAACAACGTAATGTTACGTATTAAGATATAATAAACAAACAGGAATGTTCAAAGAATAGAAGATATTGAAAAAAAAAAAAATGCGTGGCGAGGGAGATATATTTAAGCGACGTAATGCAGATTATATCTCACAATAACGAAGCAGCAAAGCGTAATGAAGTTCATTTAGATGGAACTTGATAAGAGGCCTTGCAAGGTGAAAAGCAATTCTGCTTACTCTCCGAAAGTGAACCCCGAGAATTGGGTTTACATTTTGAATGGCATTTGCGATATCTTCAACAGTTATCTGTCATCGTTCGGGAGCAATTACACTGTTTATCCGGACTTACTTAACCTCCTTGTTTTGTACAAACATCGGATTAATAATATATCGAGAAAAAAGAAGAAATTAAAAAGCGTAAAATATAAATTACCCGACAATTATATAAATTAAAAATTCACAAACAAGTTTGTTTTGTTGAATTAAGTGAACCTACTCTTTTTATCTCTATACCATATTTTTAATCAACATTTAGCCTTGAATGTAATATGTATAAAGCTTAAATATATGTGTACTGAGCTTAAATGTAATGTGTACTATATACTTAGATGTAGTGTGTCCTAAACTTAAAGATATTCACTCTAAAAGGAAATAAAAATACAAAAAGGAGAAAGGTTTCAAGAAAAAAAATTTTAAATAAAAAAAAAATAATATCCCCTTTGTTAGTTTATTTTAAAGCATCTGCAAGAATTGGAGACCTAATTTGATTAGAAGACGGGAATGATTTAGTTTTGTTAAAGTCGGTTTCTGAAAGAAGAGAGAGAGAGAGAGAGCGCGCGCAGGCTTTTAAAGAGCATGCCTGAGGCAGTTTGGCTTTGCAATCTTTCTCTCTCTTTTTTTCTCTTGTCCTTCTCTTTCTCTCTGTCTCTCTCTCTCTCTCTCTCGATAAGTCTAAGATCCAAGAATCCAGGGAATCCCCCTTCGTTAGGCCAGTTTGTGTGCTGGTTGGATATACGCTCTTTTCTTTTCTCTCAGTGCGTCCTTAATGGCGTTTCTGATCTTGCTGGAATCACATCCAATGAGGGAATAATCGAGCGCGATCGGCAATTAATGGTTCGTTATTTTCTTGAAAATGAATGTCTTCTATCCACTACTGTAAAACGAAAACTTCTTCTTTGATCATTTGCAGCTTCCTCTATACCGACCGCTCTTTCATTTCTTTTCATTTTTTCATGTTTTGTCTTTTGACAAAAAAAATTTTTTTTTTTGATTATCACTTATGATGATAAATTCACTATCATATTTAACAAATATGTGCAATTTTTATTTAAAATAGTAATACCCATTTTGAATTTCAATATTCCACTAAATAGTGTGGTGGCCTATGCGCTCTAATTTCCAGTTATTTCAGGAGAGTGCTCCTAATTAGCGTATGCACCTCTCTCTCTCTTGTATTAGAGAAACGGGCACATGAACCTAGGTAAATAATCTCTCCAAGTGAAATGTATATATAGATATACTATGTACAGTATATATACACATATAGATAGAAGACCTTACCGCTCATTGTACACACAGAGTAGAATAATTATTCGGGACTTTGCCTCAATAATTACGCAATAACTAGGTGAACCTGAATTTGACGGCTCATCGAATGCCAACCGATTGTCTCTCTCTCTCTCTCTCTCTCTCTCTCTCTCTCTCTCTCTCTCTCTCTCTCTCTCTCTCTCTCTCTCTCTCTCTCTCTCTCTCTCTCTCTCTCTCTCTCTCTCTCTCTCTTTCTCTGTTTAAGACAGAAATTGAGATTAATTCTATTATAAACAACCCAAAAAGAATGTGATTCTTTTCAAAATGAATAAAGCTAAAAATAAAGATACATTATTTCCAATATTAATTAAAATTTAACAAAGAGACGTTGTATAATCATTTAAATCTAAGTTTACTACGCTTCAATACATCGGATGATAAGTTTAAATGTAGTGTGTACTATGCTTAAATGTAGTATGTATTAAGTTTAAATGTATTTTGTACTATCCTTATAAATGTAGTGTGTATTAAGCTTAAATATACTATATGAAATATACGAAGTTTAAATGCAGTGTGAACTAAGCTTAAATGTATTTTGCACTCAGCATAAGTGTAGTGTGTACTAAGCTTGAAAGTACTGTGAACGAAATTTAATTGCAATGTGTACTGAGCTTAAGTGTACTGTGTACTAAGTTTAAATGTACTATGTATACTTATGTGAAATGTATAATGATTTAATATTAAATCATTTCAATCTAAATTCTTTCTCTTTATCACAAATAAATTCATTTCCTATATATAAATAATAACCTAAAAGTAAAAAACTTTTACGTTCCGTAAAAAATTTATTATATACCAAAAAAGAAACATAATGGAAATATTTTATAATAAATTAAATTAAAAGTTTTCTGAACTTTTTATATATATATATATACACGAGAAACGTAACCGCATAAGCTTTACCCTTTTTCATGGTATAGCAAGGGTAGGGGATGGGGAGAGGGAGAGGGAAGTGATGAAGGGATGAGGGCACCTCTCGTTAGAACGCTCGTTAAAAGCTGTTTAGGATGGCAAGGTGTCGGATAATAATGCCGACGAATGGTGGGGCTGTTTCTAACGACCATCGTAACCTTTTCATCCGATCGGATTTGATGCACGCAAATTACTTCGCGTCAACGAAGAACTCTTGTATATACGGAGGGGGAAAAAGATATATATATATACACGAATGTAATCGCTATATGATTTGCGAGGCTTTTTCCCATAATAATAATAATGATCCGGGATTAAAAAAGACATTCTACTCACAAATATTATATATGTTTATATGCATATATCTAACTCTTTTTTTTCTTTTTTATCGTCGTGTCCCTAAATTTCGTGTTAAAAAAATAAAAAAAACTGAGAACTATTTTGAAGATTATTTGTGAATCTTTTTTTAATGACAAATAGAAATAAATTTGTCAAAAAACGAAAAGATTCTTCTTCTTGGTTATGATTTAATAAAACAAAAAACCCAATGTCGGTAAATGTCGGTAACAGGAATCTGTAAATGGAAAATTTTGAATATTCAACACTATTGTATGACAATAGGGTAATTATTCGTCTTATTGTTAAAAAGCGTCATAACGCATGCAGTATATATATATATATACGTTTATAAGTATCGGTGTCTGCCAATCTCTGGGCCAAGAGAATGAAAGAGAGAGAGAGAGAGATTGAACCTGAAGCGTTTAACAGACACGCACGCGTCTCTCTGGCCATATTGCGTTCGTGTCGTTCGATAAATAGGTGGATAAGCGACTCCAACGGAAACCCGTGTTAATTAACGCTGAGTTTCAGGACTGATTTACGTGGCGTCTAATTAGCGAAGCTGACGGCGATATACTAGGCATTTTGATTGGCTCCTCTCACCGAATAGTACGCTGGGCTCATATTGAACTCACTATATACTATATCCCCCCCCCCCACTGTTAGCTCCAATGGAATCGACCGGTTCTCAAATCTATTCCCTATATAATATAACCTAAAATAATTATTTTAAAAAAATTATGTTTTACTTTTGCAAGGGAAAAATAATTCTTTTCAGATTAAGAATAACAATAATTATAACTATATAGGGGTGAATCGTCTAGGTCGGAACCTGCGTTTTGCACATCGCGTTAACCTATATAGATGACTTCTCCTCTACAATATAATAATTTTTGAAAAAAGAATAAGATTTTTTTATTTAAAAAAAAAATTAATAACAAAACACTTGTTTCGAATTTTTGATGGTGGACAAGAGAATTCGCGGACGAGAATCCAAATTAGAGTAAAACTTTTGTAATTGAAATTCCTTTAGGAAGGAAACGGGTGTCGAGAAGCTTTCAAATATAACCATCAAGTTAATGGCCAATCTGGATATAAACTAAATTTAATTAATTGCATAGCGGCTAGGTGCCAGGTTTCTAATCGCAGATAATACATATTGTTACAGTCCTTGCTACCCCGTTTACTTCACCATCACCCCACTTCTCATCCCTATCCCCCCCTTTCTCGTTCACCACGCTGGACTTTCTCTGTCCCATTCTCGCTGCAGCAAATCGTAGAGAATTAATTATGGCATTCCGTTAGCTCAGGGAATTAATTACGTCCAAAAGTTGGACATTCACAAGGGATTGTTAGAAATTGTCCCTATATATATATATATATATAGCTACTGGAAAGTCAACGCAATGTTTGGTTGAAAACTGACTCTAATTGCTGTACATCTCATTAATTAATATTTCGTTAAAGCGAATTTATGGAAACATGGAAGAAACTTATTGCATTTTTTTTTTTTTGGTTGTACAAAAATTTGTATATTGTCAAAATAATAAATATAACTAGTAACAAGTTTTAAATAACTATAATTTAAAGCAAGGATCAATTTTAAAAAAACGCAGGGTAAATTTTGTTGCTGGTAATTTTAACCAATGCTAATTCACATAGACGGTGGCGCCCTCAAATAGGATAAAATTTGTTGCAGGTTATTTTTATACCGATTTTGGGGTAAAAATTCTACTTTTTTTTTCGTGTGAAAATGTTCATTATATTTCATCGACCATTTTGTATTATTGAATTTATACTAGATTTTTACTTCTGTGATAGAAATTGTAGAATTCAAAATGTCCGATCCAATATGGCGGATACTTTTAAAAATTCAATCAATTCAATTGAAATTTTTAACTCAGGGGTTTTCGAGGTCGCTGATTACGAATCTACGGTCAAACTTTTTTCCCTGTTTTTTAAGCACCAATATAAAAGTTAAATAAACAAGTAAACTAATGAATAAATTATAAAAAGAAAAAAAAATAAATAAAATTTGTCATTGAACATGCAAAGTGTTTAAAAATAATGTATATATGACTTGAGACAGTTCGCAAGACACTTTGGCGAATAAAAAGAGAGGTTGTTTCATCGTTTTAGTATATAGCAAAAAAAGGGGAATAAAAACGATGCAACAGTGGGTGAAATTAAAAATACAAGCCACGTCATGAATGCGGAAACACGTTTCCGTGTGTAAGGCCTCGTAAGGATAAGCTGCCATTTTACACAGTAAATAATAAATTTCCGCCGGTCTGAATAACGACCCCACACTGACGTTGATGGCTCGATGGCATCCTCAAGATTTCAAACGCAATTTAAAGTACAAGTTTATGCACGTAGGAATGATATCTTAATTCGTTAATGTACATATATATATATAGTAATTATTCTAAATTTCTAAAATGCATAAAAAGAAAATTTTATTTAAAAAAAATTATCTCAATACAATACTTATTTGTTTAATTTAATTAAATTCTGCGTAAATGAATCCATCACAATAAAATATTTATAAAATTTTAATTATTTTTTCATTATGTAATTAGTATACGGAAAATAATTGTAAATGCTACACAAAGACTTATATATATATATATATATATATATATATATATATATATATATATATATATATATATATATATATATATATATATATATTATATAAAATTGTACATTAACGTTCGTACTAAAATTATATCCCTTTCCTATATACAATCCTCTCTCTCTCTCTCTTCTCGTCCCACTGGATTTAATTAAAGATGGAATCTCCGTGGCGGCACGCCGTGTTTTTTACGTAAATAATTAATATTGTAATGGACTGACGAGAGTAAACTATCTTTTTCCCCCCAAGAAGAGGAGATGAAAAAAAGGGAATTTTTTTTTCATAACAGAGAAAGATTATTAAAAGAGAGATCGAGGAATGTGAGAACGCATATTATAGACAAGGAGGACAAAATGAAGATACATGCGATAGATTTTTTTTAGAGAATACCTGCTGAGTCAAAGGTTATACGATTCAAAATGATAATACGTCCTATATATATATATACATATATTCTCAATTCTCATACAAAATTAAGCTGTTCTACAATATCTACTCAAATATATATAATGTTAAATAGTCAAAGGATTTTATTTTTTCTACCAAAAGAAATTTTTGCTTTTATACTTCGAAACATTTTATACCACAAGGGTCATTTATTTTAGGTTTTCAAGTATTTCAAAAAAAAAAAAAAAAAAAAAAAAAAGAAAAAAAATTGTGTTAATATTGAAGTCGTGAGCCATTGAATTCAAAGGAGATAAATGTGAAATAGTGAAGAAGGGAGTGTGGGAGAAAATTGTAGTATGAGAATAAGAGTGAGAGAGAGAAAAGGGGTGGAAAGATGGAAGGGGGCAATCTCGCTAATGTAGCGCCGTCTCATCCTGCACACACCCTCGGCCAAACCACTACGTATAAATAACGCGAGGGCCCCGTCATGTCCCCTCTTCACTTCTCACTTCCTCTGCACCTACGATTTTACCTGGTCCCCCCCTCCTTGCCAACCGCACGAGCCCCGTTGAGGTACACGTAAAAGCTTCGAAAGGGATAAAACGCCAAAGCTTCTTTACTGAATCGACAAAGATACCACCAGATAAGTCAGAGTGTATGAGGTATAATATAATCATGTTAAAATAGTTTCTCAATATTACCAAAAAGAAAAAAAAAATATTGCACAACAAAAGACAATATGAACTACTTCTTTAAGAATTTTAAGTTCATATTTTTACAATTTTCAAAATTTTTCTGCCATAGTAGGTACGCCATTTTGTATTTTTTAATTTTATCATCAAATTTGTAATCGGCGACCTCAAGAACCCCCGAGTAACAAGTTTCAAGCATCAGAAATGAATTTAAAAAAATATGTCCGCCATATTGAATCCGCCATCTTGTATTTTTCAAATTCGACTTCACGATACGTGATGAGAAACCTCAAAAACCCCAGAGTAACAAGTTTTATTTTAAAAATTTATTAAATTCATACTTAAAACTTTCTACTTTAAGGTTTTTGGGGTCGCTGCGATTTACGAATTTAAGGTTCAATTTAAAAAATATACAAAATATCGGATTCAATATGGCTTAGTGAATTTATATATCAGATTTCCATCAATAATTTTTATCACACTAATTTAAAAGTATCAAATTGATGTACCAAAAATATCAAATTGATACAAATTTTTATATCAATATGATATTTTTAGTATCAATTTGATACTTTATTTAAATTAGTGTGATTGTAACTTTTGATTTTGGAAGAAAAATAATTTGTGAAAATATAATAAAAATTGAAAATAACTTAAAATTGGTTTTTTTTCTTTTCTTTTTTATTGAAAAAGAATTGAATTGACTATATATATATCTATATTTTTCTCAGACGCTTGAACGCATTTGCTTGCTTTACGAATTGCTTAACGAGCAAACGGGTTGAGTGACTGATGGTTTAGGGACAAAGCAGGTTAATACAATCCGGTCGAATGCAACGCGACCGATAAGGGCGGCAGTGCATGTTAATTACTCGTGCGGGTTACTTAATCACGCCAGTTAAGGGTTAAGTCATCCTGCTGCAGCTTGCAATCGATAAGAACCTGCTCCATTGAAGTATATGTTTTATATTTTTTTATCATAATACAAAAATAACCAAAATTTTTTTACAATTATAAAATTATAAATAAAGCATAAATGTTTTTTTTTTAAATAAAAAATCAGTTTTTACTTAATTTTGATGCCCTCTCCCTTTTTTTTATTATATAGAGGCAGTACTGATTTTAATTCTTCAATTTTCGCATTATTTCACATTTTGAGATGCATTTAATTGAATTTTTTTTTAAAGAGAAACTGATTAAAATAATAATTCTCGTTTCCGGTGGAGAGCATATGGGGATCTGTATATATATGTATACATGGAGAAATATCAAGGCTTCATTAGCTTCGGCTCATTCGCTTTCTATCGGCGAGCGCATTCAAGCTAATTTGAACAGGATTATAAACAAAAACGAGAATACACATATATACAGCTAAAGGCTCGCCGTACGATTTTCACAAAGATCGACTGTATATAAAAGAAAGTCTACCATGTTACCCGTCTAGGATTTAATTATTGGCATTCAAATTTTTGGATTTCAAATTTATTAAAGAAGATATATGCACAATTGGCCTAAAATCTTTTAAAAAATTTTTTTTCAAATGTTATCCGACATATTGAATCCACCATTTTGAATTTTTAAAATATGGTAAATGCACATTTTTCATGTCCAGGAAGTTAGCACCGCAAACTATTTTTTTTGAAAAAATAAAACTGCAATCTTTAAAAATTGAAAAGTGCTCAATTGTGCTGAATTCTACTAACATAGCTCAACATTGTGCAGCAAAAAATTTTTAACTTGAGAAAAAAAAATTTAAAGTCAACATTTTTTTTTTATGAAATTTAAAAAAACAGCTGTGCTTGATTGTGCTAACCGAGCACAGTCAAAAAAAAAACCCTAATAAACATTTTCCTTAAATTCATAGTTTCAATAGAAAATCATGATTTTTCAAATTAAACAATTTTTTTAACAAAAAATGTTCAAAAATGAGAATTTTAAAAAATGAAAAATTGTGCTGATTTGTGCCAGGTTTGTGCAACATTGTGCCGCAAAATAAAAATTTTTATTTATTATTTTTTCTAAAAAACTCAAAAAACGTTTATAAGGCCCAAAACTGCAATCCTTAAAAAAATTGAAAAGTGCTCACTTGTGCTGAGTTCCAATAACATATAGCTCAACATTGTGCAGATCCAAATTTTTCAAAATAAAATTTTTAACTTTAGAAAAAAAAATTGAAAATCAACATTTTTTTTATAAAATTAAAAAAAAAATGGGATTAGTTTTGCTAGCGGAGCACAGTAAAAAAGTCTTCATATAAACTTTGGCCTAAAATAATGTTTTCCATGGAAGATCATGATTTATTTAATTAAAATTTTTTTTGATTAACAAAAATGTTTAAAAATGAGAATTTTAAAAAATAACACAGAAAATTAAAAGGCATTAAAATAAGCTGCAACGCTTATTATTTTAATCCAATTTTGCTTATTTCAATCCATTTTGGTATTAAAATAAGCAAAATTGGATTAAAATAATAAGCGGTTGCAGCTTATTTTAATGCCTTTTAATTTTCTGTGAAAAAGTTGTGCTGACCTTTGGGCTAACCGAGCACAGTAAAAAAAATCTTCTTAAACTTTTCCCTAAAATAATTTTTTAACATGGAAAATGTAGATTTCAGGAAAAACATTTGACTTTTTACTGTGTTCGATTAGCGCAACTGAGCACAACTTTTGTTTATTTATAATTCTCATTTTTGAAAATATTTTTGTTAAAAAAATTTTTTAATTTGAAAAATCATGATTTTTTATGGAAAATATAAATTTAAGGGAAATTTTTATTAAGGTTTTTTTACTGCGTGCTCGGTTAGCACAACTAAGCACAACTTTTTTTTTTTTAAATTTCATAAAAAAAATTTTTGACTTTAATTTTTTCTTTTCTAAAGTTAAAAATTTTCTTTTTGAAAAAATTTTTTGCTGCACAATGTTGAGCTATATGTTATAGTGGAATTCAGCACAAGTGAGCACTTTTTAATTTTTAAAGATTGCTGTTTTGGGCCTTATAAAAGTTTTTTGAATTTTTTAGAAAAAATAATAACTAAAAAAAAAAAATTTTTTTTGCTGCACAATTCAGCACAAGTTTTATTTTTTCAAAAAAAAAATAGTTTCACAGAAAAAACGCAGGGTAAATTTTGTTGCTGGTAATTTTACCAACATAGACGGTGGCGCCCTCAACTAGGATAAAATTTGTTGCAGGTAATTTTTATACCGATTTTTGGGGTAAAAATTCTACTTTTTTTTCCGTGTGTTGCGGTGCTAATGGACATACATTTTTCTGTAATTAAAGAAATGAATGCTTTTTATTTATAATTTGTTATGTTTTTTTTCAGGTGTTTGCAATTAATAATTTGTATATAGTTTATCGTATATAAATTTGCATGGTATAAGTTTACTTTTATTTTTTCTTTCTTTTTGATGGCTCCTTGCAACATTAAGAAGTGAACAAGACGTCGGATAATAAACACCCAAGTTTTAGGACAGACACTTGCAGAATTTTAGAGACGCGTGTGTTTCGCGGGTAAAAGGTGCCGGGTAACATGCATGTTTTACTCGGCATTTGCATCGAAGTCGAGTTTTTATTTTCGACTTGGTCCGTGACAGACCTGTTCTGTCGCGAAACACACACCACTTTATATATATATATATATGTACTGCTGCGGGTGTTGTGTCACGGTTCGCGAGGGTGTAAAAAACGAAGGAGGGTGGGGGGTAATCGAGAGTGTAACACACGTGTCGGTTGAATTCCGTCGGGCGCCATAAATTTTTTCCGATACACATATTGACACGTACTCGTGTGTCTATGATAGGAACTGAAAAATTTAAAATGTCCCGTTTCTAGCTCTTTGAGGCAATAAAAAAACATGCCTCAGATCAAAATCACAAATTACACAGCCCCACAAAAAAAAAAAGTGTAATGTACTTTTGACCGGAATACCCTAACCCTATGTATATTGACGCGCTGAACACGAATCCGAAGTCCGTTTTGCTCCATCACGTCAGGATTTTTTTCTAACCTCAAAAAACATGTCGGATTTTGAGAAGTAGGCGATTTTTTTAAAAATTGATGTATTAACTTCAAACTTGGTATCGGGGGGTTTTTTGTGTCGCTGATTACGAATCTGAAGTTAGATTTTCAAAATCCAAAATGGCGGACGAATTTTGAAAAAATTTTAAAATTTACTTCAAACTTGGTATCTAGGGGTTTTTTGGGTCGCTGATTACGAATCTGATGTCAGATTTCCGAAATTCGATATGACATATCCAACATGAACTTCTATCAGCCATATTATAGATACGCCATTATCAATTTTTGAAAACTGACATCAGATTTGTAATAAGCGAACCAAAAAACCCCAAGATACACTATTGCACATTAATTTTTAAAAAATTTCGTAAAATAATGTCCCCCTACCAAAAAAAAAAATTCAAGGGGTAGTTCCCCCCATAAATCAGCTTTTGGGGAAAAACAAAACATACGTGTCATATTGTTTTCAAAAAACTACAAAACTGCCAAGTTTCAGAAAAATCGGCGTATGGCACTTCCCTATAGTGTTACTTGTCAGCAACTTAGAAAACCTGTAGATACCAAATTTCATAATAATCTGACAGTTTTTTAAAAATAATTCCTTAATATTTAATCAGACATATCGAATTTCGGAAATCTGACATCAGATTCGTAATCAGCGACCCAAAAAACCCCTAGATACCAAGTTTGAAGTAAATCTTAAAATTTTTTCAAACTTCGTCCGCCATATTGGATCTGCCATTTTGGATTTTGAAAATCTAACTTCAGATTCGTAATCAGCGATACAAAAAACCCCCAGATACCAAGTTTGAAGCTAATACATCAATTTTTAAAAAAATCGCCTACTTCTTAAAATCCGACATGTTTTTTGAGGTTTGAAAAAAATCCTGACGTGATGGAGCAAAACGGACTTCGGATTCGTGTTCAGCGCGTCAAAATACATAGGGTTAGGGTATTCCGGTCAAAAGTACATTACACTTTTTTTTTTTGTGGGGCTGTGTTATCTACTTATGTCTTATACAGAGCGGGATATATAATATTTTAGTTAAATTGTAATTTTTTTTGAAATTGAGCGTTAAGGAGAATAATGAAGAAGAAGATCATTTAACAACACGGCGGCAACTGTGTGCCATAGACAGATTTCAAGATGGCGTCAGTGGTGACAACAACGACGACGACGACGGTAGAAGGTTTGTTAGCGTTGGACATAACTTTCATTAATTGGAGAGGGCTCCTCCGCAGAAGAGAAGAGGGATGAGGAGGAGAAGGAGGGGAAGATGGTGGCGGCGCGCGGGTCTCCTTAATTAATCTTACGCTCTAATGAGTGTCAATTGGCAGGAGCTGCCAATTAACGCACCACTGTGCTATATAGCGTACATATATATATATATATATATATATATATATATCCTGCTCTCTTCGAATGCAAAGGCAAGATAGAAATTGTTTTCGAAAAAGGAAATTTTTGCTAAACAAAAGAGGAGAATTATACTCAACGGGAAATCGGATGTCTTTTCTCCCTATACCCTTTCTTCTGCCTGTCAAATAAATATCCTTTTAATTAGTTCGCAAAAACGAAACCCTAATCCAATATCAGCTTTAGAGAGAAAATACAAAATTTACAATATTATGTTTAGAAATTTTTT
Source organism: Leptopilina boulardi (assembly GCF_019393585.1). Taxonomy (NCBI): domain Eukaryota; kingdom Metazoa; phylum Arthropoda; class Insecta; order Hymenoptera; family Figitidae; genus Leptopilina; species Leptopilina boulardi. The sequence goes on along the minus strand of NW_026137994.1, from coordinate 841,816 downwards.
TTTAAATTAGAATTGAAATTATTTACCAAGTGTATAATTTATGTGCTTGGAGAGCCAAAAATAGTTTTTGGGGAATTTGTGTTTATGGTGCAATTAAACGACGAGAATCAAGGCAAGCTTTGTGTGTTTAGAATAAAGCGCCAACGCCCGCACGACATTTACACCGCTTACCGATTTATACGCCTGACAATTAGCAACGACCAAGTTAGTGAGGAGAATTAACGAATATTCTCATATATATATATATTTTGTATTTTGGGCAAACACTAAGAATAAACCAACATTGGAATTTGAGAAGCAAAATTCTTACCTTGAAAATAATTTTAAAAAAACATCTGTATATATAATATATCAACGTTACTTCACATTTGTATAACATTTTAATAATTTTTAAAAAATACTCAAATTAAGGTTATCATATATATATATATATATATATATATATGAAATTGTAGATTTTGACGTATTATTATTAAACGTAATAAAGTTGATATATTAAATATTCCAGACTGTTTTTGAGGGCTTTTGAAATTGTCAGATATAAATCGACATTTAATGAAGCGAGAGATTTATTCGTCATTTATAATCTGTCCATTGTATATATGAGAATATTTGGCGCGCTGATATATTCACTTAATATCTTGACTTGCGCTTCAATTCTCAGTCTGTCAAAATGAATTTCGCTTGACCGGAAATTTATTAATTTAAATTTTCATTTGATTCAAATTTATCTGGTCGACGCTATTATTATTATTATTATAAACATTTAAATAAAAACTATTTTCTAATTTTTAACTTTTTAATCCTCTCTTTTATAATGATTTCGTTTTATTAAAAAAAATAAATTATATTTAACATGTGTAGTATTTTTTTTTAATTTAAAAAATTAAATACTTCTCATTGTTAACTAAGTAATTTACTTTTTTGCTTAATTAATTCGAGGTGGTTAATAATTTAATTAGTAAATGTTAATTAAAAACAGAAAAAAAATGTAAATATATAGAATAAAAATTTTTTCTTATAATTATAAATTTTCTTTTTAATAAGATAATAAATTAGTAGGGGCTTTTCCATTTGTTGGTTATTATACCGAAAAATATGAGGGAATAAAATTGACTTTTCCGATTATATTAAACGATTCGCACTCTCTCGATGTTGTTAATTCGCGTGACAGACACGTCAAGCTAATCGACGTGAAAGAGAGGCGGTTTTTTTTTTTAAAAAAAGACAAGAAGCCAGAAATGACCTCCCCTCCCTCCACGTCCCCTTCAACAAAAGCTCGAAATATTAATAAAATACTCATTCTCATTTTATTTAGTAGTTTAAAATTTTTCGGACACAAGGATAAAGTCCTGGAATTCAGCCAACCAAAAGCTCGACTCGAATCCTCGAGTGATTCAATAAACGTCACTCTTAACGGCAGCTTGACTGGCAGCTCGTGTGGCTTTTAAGAATAAAATCACTCTGCTTTCCATTTAGGGTTCCAACTAATCGAATTGAAACATCTTTTCGATTTTTGACGATTTTGTCAATAATTTTCTTGCGGATAATAATTAATTACTCGAGACGAACTTTGATTTTTCAAAATTTTAAATATTTACACAGAAAATTAAAAGGCATTAAAATAAGCTGCAACGCTTCTTATTTTAATCCAATTTTGCTTATTTTAATACCAAAATGAATTAAAATAAGCAAAATTGTATTAAAATAAGAAGCGTTACAGCTTATTTTAATACCTTATAATTTTCTGTGTATACTTTTATATTTGGTTCATTTAATTTCTTAACTGAATTAATACAAAAAAATATAGGTGATATATATATAGAATATTCACCTAAATTCGGATAAATATATATATATATATATACTTGGTTACAACAAGAGGTTGGGTAAGTGTTTAAAAAGAAAAACAAGCATGAAGAAGCAAAAAAAGAAAAGAACAATAAAGTTTCAGCAAACTCACGTTTGCTAATTATCAAGCTTGGTAAAATAACGTCAACTTTGAAAAATAGCTTTTGGTGATTGTAAACTGATAATATGTGCAATTTGATTACAGACTATATGTTTTAATTATAAACAATGCAGAAAAGCATATTCTTAAATAGGCAAGTAATTGAATTTAATAAAAAAACTTTAAAAAAAATCTCTCGCAATACAATTATTTCATTTGCAATGTAATATTAGTTATAAAAAAAGTGGAGAGTGAATGAAATGAAATAAATAAGAACCAAAAAAAAGGGGAAATCAAGCAATTGAAAGGAGCAGCGAAGCAAGACAGGTTGCTGACTGTTTTCTTTTGTAAGAAAAAAAAAAAGAAAAATGAAGAAAGAAGGAAGTACCTTGACCACTTACGCCACCTGGCCATTAGCGCTCATGACTTTTGCCTGCTTTTGCTGATCTTGTGGTTTCCTTTTATCTTGAATGATCCTCGACATCTTCGTTTCAGGACGGAAGTGATTCTTCCCTCTCGTTAAACTTCTTTACCTATAAAAGAAAGATCGAGGAATCAATTTTTTGAAATTAAATTATTTTCTTTCATAAATTCTTCATTCATAATCGTGTGGGAATATTTTTTTCACAATGGGGCCTAATTATGTTTTTGCATGTAAATTACTTATTAATTATATATAATTAATACTTTTAATATTTCTATATTTATATTAAATAAAATACCAGAAATATTTAAAAGTTGTTACTCAGGCGTCTTTTAGATGGTGACTAATTATGGTAAATTTTCAAGAGCAAATTAAACATTGAGTAAATTTTGAAATGTAGGTGAAATTTTTGTTTTCTTCTTTTTTTATTCCAGCCAATAAAATGAAACTTATTCTGTGGTAAAAAAAAATGAAATAAATAACTGGTTTGTAGGCAGAAAAAGGAAGTCTTCCTAATTTATGGAGATTTTTCGAGCGTGTATTTCAGTAAGGTTATTTTTTTTTGGAACGAGGAGGAGGAAATAATAAGGGAGAGGGGGGGGGGGGGTAGAAAATCTTGCGAGTCGAGGAACCGGAAAGAAATTAACTACCTCTGGTAGTTGTTTTACCATGATTCTCCTCCTCCACCTCCTTTTGTTTACCTTTTTTTTTCTCTATATATATTTGACCCTCTCTTTTCTCAACATTTGAAGAATGGTATAACTCTCTGTCTCCAAGACACAAGAGGTTTCTCTCTCTCCCTCGCTCTTTTGACTGAAGAAAGCAAATTGAATTGTAAATATATGGCGTTTAAAAACGTTGAGTTACAAGCAGATTTCTTAATGAGTGGCGAATACTCTCGAATACATTAACTTGCTTGAAATGGCACTGGGCCGTGTCGTACAAAAAGAAATTAAACGCTCCTGCTAAAGTATAATTGGGTCGGGATATAACCTTTCTCTCATATCTCCTTCTTTAAAGAAAAATGTTATTTTTAAATCTATACCTATTTTTTCTATCAGATTTAAAAAGGAGAGTGTTGCAAATACCACGAAAAAAGTTTATTGAAATTTTTAGATATTTGTTTCTTTCAAATATTATGTGAAAAATATTCTTTTAGCTTTTTGTTATAAAAAAAATACATATATAAATATAATAACACTAAAAAATTTTTAAAAAAATTGTTGCCAACAACATCAGGCAACATTCCATCTCATGGATTTAATGAGATTTTATTCGCAGGATAATTAGTGCGTCTCACGAGTTTCTCTCTCCTCTTTTCATCCCCATCCTCTGTTCTTTATGTAATTACTACTACAATTATCATGCTCCCCCTTCCCCATTTTCCTAGCTCCTCATCCTTTCATTACAAACTTCCATCTCATTCTGCCCATACGTCTCCTTTGTACTTTCTCTCTCTCTCTCTCACTCTCTCGTCAAAACTGCATCCTATAAATTGAGATACAAATTAATTTAATACTATATATATATTCCAAGAGACTATTCTGCAAATGCTGACTGTAAATAAATTTTTTCTATTATAAAAATTCTACAAATCTCATACGTCACACTTTGAAAATCATTTTCGAAAATTTTTCAAAAAATTCAAAATTTATATTGACCTAGCTCAAAATCTAATGGTCCAATCAAAAATTACACAGGCCTACAAAATTTTCGATTTTGTCAGACCCAGAATCCAGACTATAGTCATTTTTCACGCTGAATCCAAAAATGACAGCGAAATTGCGGTCTATCACGTCAGGATTTTGAGATATTCTAACCTGAAAGCGTGAAAAAGACCGTTTTTGGCAACATTCAACCATCTATAAAATCTTCAAAAATTTTTTTTAAACATAGGTCCAAATTTTTAAAGAAAGTATACTACTATTCACCTTTCAAAATTTTCTTGGCCCGTTCCGATTCGATTTCTTTTCACTGAGATACAGCCATTTGAGTTTTAAGTTACACGACCTAAAAACTTTTTAAAAAAAAAGGAAAAATAAAATTGCAAAGAACTTCAACTAAAACTCGTTACTAAGAGGGTTTTTGGGGTCGCTGATTGCAATTTTAATGTCAGATTTTCGAAATTAAAAATTTCGGATTCAATATGGCGGATATTTTTTTAAATTCAACTGATTCGCTTGAAAATCGCGTAACTTGGGAGTATTTTACATCTTTGATGACGGTTCTGATAGCAGCCGTATTGAATCCGCCATTTTTTCGAAAATCTGGCATCGTTATCGTAATCAGCTACCTCGAAATTCCCCGATTAACAAGTTTCAATTTTTAAGTACTTAGTTTTCCTTTTTTTAGGGTTTTCAGGTCGTGTAACGCAAAATTTAAATGGTTGTATCTGAGTGAAAAAAAAATCGGATTTGAACGGGCCAAGAAAATTTTAAAAGACAAATAGTAGTACTTTCTTTAGAAATTTGAACCAACGCTTAAAAAAATTTTTTGGAGATTTTATATAGATGATTGAATGTTGCCAAAAACGGCCTTTTTCACGCTTTTAGGTTAGAATATCTCGAAATCCGGACGTGATAGAGCAGTTTCGCTGTCATTTTTGGATTCAGGGTGAAAAATTACATGGGAAAATATGACTATTCCGATTTCTGGGTCTAAAATTTGTAGGTCTGATGTGTTATTCATACACGGAGAAAAATGGAAAAACGAATAAAGTAACTTTTACTACTTTAAAAGTAAAATTGGACCTGTCCGAAGTTTCTGCGCATCTCTTGCAACTTTTACTCGAAAAATAGTACAATTGACTATTTCTGTAGTAAATTTTACTGTTTCTGTAGTAATTTTTACTATTTCTGAAGTAAATTTTACTATTTTTGGAGTAAAAGTTGCCGGAGATGCGCAGAAACTTCGGACAGGTCCAATTTTACTTTTAAAGTATAGTAAAAGTTACTTTTTCTTTTTTTCCGTGTATCATAATAAGTAATGAACAAAACTTTTAATTTTCTTTTTTCCCGAAAATGTAAAGATTTTGGTTTTACTTTTTGTGCAAAAAAAAAAGAAGACGTTTTTCTCTGTACTCACATGTGCGTATGTGTACATACATGCACACACATATATATATATTTTGTATTGAGCCTGTGTGTTTTGAGAGGAGGTGGGGGTTGCTTTCGAGAGGACGGTGAGTTTGTTGGCAAGGAGGGATGAGCGGAGAGGGGAAGGTGATCGAGACTTGGGGGTGTGAGTGAGAGTGTGCATGGAAGGTGGGAGAGCGCGGTCCCCGTAATCCGCTGATGGACGCATTTACTGATTACCCCCTGCCTCAAACCGCCCTTCCACTCACTATACGTCGCCCTCCAAACCCCCCCCCCCACGTTTCCCCTCTTTAGAGAGCTTTCGCTTGTATTTCTTACTACAGGGTGTCCTAAATGGAACGATTCTGTACACTCGGGTAAGAGCACCCAGGTACAAATTATGGTATTCATTTTAGAATGATTAAATTCCCTTAGCACGAGAGAGCGAGTGGGACGCTTCTCTTTCTATCTTTTGAACTTTTCGCAACCAAGTAATCAAATATTGATTCTAAAGTTTAATTAATTTCACTTTGCTAATTATTTTTTTTTTTTTAAGATTTCATCGCTTTTTTCGTTATTTTTTATTTAATTAAATAAGTTGGCAGTGACTATCAAGTGTAATTTAATTAATTAAATTCAGTCATCAAATAATGAGACGAGTGAAAGTTAATTGAAATTGATTGTTGAATTCAGTTAATGAAAATAAATTGCATTAAGCAACATGTAGGTACATTTTTAGGGTCTATTATTAAAATTATTAATTTTCTATATGTGTTATTTAAATATTTCTTATTTTCGAAAACTAAAACCTATTTAAATTTCATATTGTATCTTTTTAAAAAGGAACATTTCTAAATTAATTAATTAATGTAGATTGAGTTTTTTTTTTATTTTTGTTTAATAGAACTCGGTTGTATTAAATAAATAAAAAAAAAAAAAAAAATTGGATGGTTTTGGTTGCTGGCGAAACGCCAGGCAATAGGCAACCCAATTTACACAAGAGACTTTTCCTTGCTCTGAAGTCGAACTCTTTACAATCAAATAAATCCTGGTTCTTTTAATAAGCGCAGACAAACCAGCTTCGTGGATATCATAAAAAAAAGAAGTCTGAGCGCGTTAAACAAATCAAGTTAATGAACGAAGTTAATTATTAAGGTCTGAGCTAGCTGGCTTGCGCTTTTCGCCTCCCCTTTTTCCTCTTCTTTCTTTCTACCGCGTCTACTTTCCTTTTTCTTCCAAACGTTTCAAGCCCCTCTCTGATTCTCTATTTGGATTCTCCAATTATAAACTTGTTTAAAAAAAAAAATAATAAAAATAAAAAAAAACAATAAAAACTTTTTATAAATTTTCATTATAGATTAAATAACAATAAAAATTATGATTATTGTTGAGAAATATAAAATATTTTTTTTCTAATTTTATTATATTAATTTTGAAAAAATTATGTCAGATATATTTTTTTCTAATTTTTAGATAACCTTTATTTCATTTTTGAGGTGATTTTAAGTTTATATTCGTATTTTGTCCCGGAAAACTGTAACCTAATTTTAAGGTTATGTATACCGATTTTAACTTCAAGGCACGAAGTATTATAAGGAACACTCACTCTATTGGCCGTTTCGGAAAATTCTGGTCACATGTTTTTCCGATTCAATTAATGAAGTGTCCCATAACGATACTAACAACCCTAGCGGGGAAATTAATTACTACAGGTCACGTGATTTTATCGTCTGCTATGCTTGAATGTTTGTTGTTTGTTTACACTGTATTCAGCAGCAGTATTTAGTACGGGCCGGTTTTGAAATTTAATTTTGATTAGTTTAAAGAAATTGTTCTGTAAATATTTGAATGGACAAACTATATTCATCGAATTTTCCATTATTTTCTGTGTACAGATGGTGATATAACCTAAAAATTGTAATAGAATTTTTATAAATAAATGAGATGTAAAAATGTAAATTATATATAAATAATTTTTTTATACACATGGAAATCTATAAATTTAAACAAAATTCATAAATTGCAGAATATACACTTTTATTTAATCTTGACAAGTAATGGAAAACACATAAAAATAAGACATAAATCAATTCCAACTTATCACGTTTATATTCTCACAAAATTCTTTCCACAAATTGTTATTTTTTTATATGTGCACTTTTTTATTTCTTTTATTTATCATATTAAACTCAATAAAAATCATCATTTCACAAAGTCAACAGTCTTTATTTACGAGCAGTAGCAGACGATATTAGGCGCAGACATATTGTGAAAAACTATAAAGTACATATAGCTTTTCTTGTAGAGGCGTTCTAATCGTTATGGGACATTTCTCTAATTGATTTGGCGAAACCGTGGCTATCTACTAAAGTGAAGTGAGTGCTCCTTATAATACTTCGTGCTTCAAGGTCATTTGGCAAAATTTTAAGGTTATGTTTGCAAAATTTTTTCTCAACCGATAAAGTGAAATAATTGCACAAAATAAAATAATATATAGATGCTTGAATAAAATATAAGAGAAACAAATTATCTGCTAGAAAATTTCTCTTACGAATTTTAAAGTAAAAAAAAAAAAAGGAAGAAAGGAGAAAATGTGCAACAATGGAAAATAATTCCCTCTTAGTAACAGAGACCCTCAACCTAATTTAACCATCAGCGAAAGAGACATCTCATTTTCATTCTTATAGTCACCGTTGCTCACATTTCTCTGCTTTTCTCATGGTCGAGTAAACCTGCAAAATACCTTTCATTGTAACAAACCAACACGACAAGAACGACTTGAAGACAGAGAGGTAGAGAGGAAAAGAGAGGCCTCAGTAAGGTGAAGGAGATGCTGTGTAAGGGTGGACGTAGTTGATAAAGTCGACGAAAGAAAAGTGGTTGGGAGGGTAACAGAGAGGGTTAGATGGTTGGGAGGGGGGAGGTATAGTGGCAACGGACGAAAGGGAGTAAAAGGGGCTTAGGAGTAAAAGCCCCTGTTTGGGAACTATGAGGTGGTTGGTCGAGGGGGTGGATGGCAAGGGGAACAGAGAAAAGGGGGGGAAGAGAAAAGAGTGGTTAGGGGTGTCGAGAAGGCATAGGACGAGAGAAGTGTGTGTGGAGGGTGAAACGCGAAAGGAGCTCTGGAGAAAGGGTGGAGTTTGCTAATTACGCGCGCTCTCTCTAATGAATAAGCTCTAATGAACCACTTTCTGTTAATTAAAGGCCGCCTCTATACCCCTCAGACCTCTGAAGCCTCCCTATTCCTCCAGCCACCAGCTCCGTCGAAAGGAGAGGAGGCTTAGGGAAAAGAGCTCAAATGGAGGATTGCCGTATATACACGAATGAGAAAATGCTCTCTCTCTCTCTCTTTCTCTCTCTCTGTCTCACTTCTATACATATAAACGCAACGATGCCCTCTTCGTATATATATATGTGTGTGTATTTCGTTTCTCAAAAACAAGAACATCTTAATCACTTTTCAGTCTGGTGAGCAAAACTCCAGTGATAAAAATAATAACGGCGATATCTATATTATCGACTGCTGGGCAAGTGGAGAGAAACATTCAAAATAACAATTAGAAAGTTAATTTTTACTATACAGAAATAGATCAATGTTTTCATTTCTCACAACTTTTTTTAGAATATCAAGTTTTTGAAAGAAAATTATGTATAATTATAGTTGAAATAGTGTGTAACAAATTTCGTCGTTTTTATTCATTTGATGGTAAAAAAAAAAGTGAGTATAGTAATTAGTGCGTCCACACGCTAAAGTAGGATGTACTACTTCGTTCTGCCATCTATATATGTCCAATTAAAATGTCATAATTTTACATTACAAATGTTAACACAGGACAAATTATTGCAGACACAGAAAGGCTCGTACGTCTGCCTGTCCAGATGTCCATCTTCATAACAAAAATTCTCTCATTCAACGAGAGAAGAAAATTGAGTGAGACAAAGTATGTGCAAATCACTTTTTTTTTTATCAGACAAAAAAAGGAGTAAAAATCTTTGGTAAAGAAATAGAAAATAATTTAATAAATGTAAATTAACAATGATTATATTAATTAACCAGAACTGAAACTAGGAAACAAAATTTTGTACTGTACAACGTAGAAAAAGTAACCCTTTTGATATAATATATGGTTCAATGTGCGAAGTCGTATATTAAAGCGTAATATATATATATACTGAAAAACGTATATATACACACAATATATAAATATAGGAATCGCAGTTAGTAAAGGAGACAGAAAACCGCGCGGTCCCTCCCTCGACTACTAACAGGACGTTATATAATAAATCGGTCTCGTTAGCAGGAAACTTTGTTTTTGCCGAAGGTCTGCTCATTAGATCGCCACGGTGCGACGGTAATTAGAAGTTTTAGTCTTCCCTCGTTCCCGCTTAACCCTTCCCCACCCTTCATCCCGTTAACGTTACTGTGGTAATGATGTAGCAAAACTAAAGGGGAGAGAAAAGAGAGAGAGAGAGAGATGCCACGGAGGTCGCCTTGCCGATTAAGCTCGATATCCACCAAGCGATCGAGATCGCGAGTTAAAAAAAGAAGACACACGCCAAGAGCCAATTACCGTATTTTTCATTGTGGAGGAGGCGCGTATGCCGAGGAGGCGCCTATTTACACCGATTTTGTTATAAAATGTTTTTAAAGTTTGATTTTTTCCAAAAATTGCTATATTTCTAAATAATTCTAATTCTTTTGCGATTCGTTAAAAGCTGTCGGAAATCATTTTTTTGTGTATTAAAATTAAAAATAGAAAACTTAATTTCTAGTACTCATAACAATCCGCCCATTTTTACCGTTAGTCCCGCCTTCACCGATTCTCCGCCCACATCACACTCCCTTCCGCATAAAGTGGGCGGAGTTTCTGCAGAGGTAGGAATTTACATTGAAACACCCATTTTTAATTCCCGCCCCTTTTTTTTAATTTGATATGAAGAAGGACTTAGGTAGGCGGTGCTCTTGTAGAAAAATTAAAAATAAGCGGGACATCTACATTATGAGAGTAAGATGGGCGGAGCATAACAAACATTGTACATGGAAAGGATTTAAAGTAGGCGTTGTATTCGTAAGGGCGGGTGTTTTTTCGACACGCCCACTTTTAATTCCCGCCCTTCTTTATCCTTATTTCTAAATAACCTATAGATATTAATTTTTCTTTTTGTAAATATGTCCATCTTTCGAAATTGTTTCATAAAAAAAAAAAAAAAAAATTGCATAAGCAAATAAGGGGTAAAATACATGTAGGACGAATTAATTTAAAACTTTCTATCAACTTCTTTTGTGAACATCATCACCACTCCTTCTACGCCATTATTCCTGACCAAATATATATAAGATTGACGTATCCCCCCGCACGGGTTTCTTTGGTTTTTAATTAATTGAACTCTCTCTCTCTCTCTCTCTTTCTTTTTTATCAACTATAGCGTCTGCGCCTCCCAAATTGGCAGGACAACATTCTCTAAAATGTGACTCTCGATCTTGAAAAGTAGGCGCAAAAAAAGCTTCGTTACCTCTCTTTCTCTTTTTTATATATGTATCTAAGTGGTCCTTCTCTCTACGAAAACATAAGGGCGAGTGTGGGTTGAAGAAAGAAATGGAAGGAGGATTCCCTCTAACCATGAAATTGGAAATAAATCGGCAACGCAGAACACGAAAACGAATCGTGCGGCGAAATCGACGTATAAGTCGCTCACTGTGGACTAGAGTCCCGGGCCTCAATTAAGGAAATTTATTTCGTCGCTTCGCGTCCAAAAAGAGAACGGAAATGCGGCTTTCGAATCGGTCAAGCGGGGGTGGTTTGAGGATACGGAAGGGGGAAGCAAGAAAGGCAGAAAACGAGCGGTAATTGACGGATCGACTCGGTAATGATCTCAACGCCAAGTGTTATATATATATGGTAATTAGGGCAAGAATTGCGAAAATAAATTCCCCTCGGAAAGAGAGAAAAATGCATGTTGCCATGATTTTTTTTAAAAAAAGGGTTAGATAGAAAAAAAAATTATTTACTAATTAGGTAAATGAAAAAAATAGTGAATTTAAAATATTTCTATATTCTAATTTTAAATTTTTATTTTATTCTCGAGAGAAAAATTTGATTCATCGAAATATTGTTATAAGGAGGAATTTTTTTTTTGTAGGATACTTAAGCCAATATCGAATTTCACGGATTGTCGCGAAAGAACATTTACGCTCGTTTTCTCGATCCACGCCTGATTAGCAGGGGTGAAAATAGAGTGGTTGGAAAGACACAACTCAATGAATCGATCACAGAGAAAAGGCAGAGAGAGAGAGAGAGAGAGAGAGAGAGAGAACAATTCAGTAATTTTTGTTCTTTTACGCAAATTTATTTTTTTTAATTTAGAATAATGAGAAAAATTCAATTTATTTTTTTTATGTAAAGATAAAATGATAAAATATTTGGTTCTTATTAAATAATTTCAGTTAGATTCAAGAAGAAAAAAAATCTAAAAACTCTCTGTCTATCTCTCTCTCTCTCTCTCTCTCTCTCTCTAATATCTTTCTGTCCGTATAAGACTGATCTCTTAAAAGCATTGGAGTATTTAAGTAGAAATGTACTTTTACCTCTTCAAATTTCAAGGTGCTTGGAAGGGAAAAGAGCCGTTAATGGAAGTTAGAAACGTTAATCTTCTATTAAAATGCCCTTTTAAAAAAAATATCCTGTCAGCCTCTGGTGATTTCAACATTAAACGAAAAATTTTCACTATAGAAGTCACACGCGCACACTATAAACAAAAAAATTCCACTCAAAGAATTATTTTTGTATAACAAAAAATTCCCTTAAAAACTTTTTCTAAATTTTTTTCTCGATTTACTTTGAAATAATAATACATTTTCAGAACTAATAAATTTAGACTAAAAAAATTATTCCTACTTTTCTTATCGTTATATAAGCCTTTTTTGCTTTTCTGTTTGTTCTTTGCTTGACACTCTCGCTTGTAGTATATGGGAGTTAAAAGCATCGCAGGGTGAAAATGGAGAAATGCATTGTCAAGTCATAACGCGGTTCAGGCATAAAACACACGTCGGTAAATGCACGTACGTGTTCCTGTGTAGCCTCACCCTATGTAATGGGTGACACTGCTACATGTTCGGACAAAAGTGCGAAGACTGCTAATGGGTCCCTGTCGTTGACTACTTAATTTATCTAACCAAACAGCCGCCTTTTCGCGTTACAAAAAAATATTCTCTAAAATAGTCTCAATACTAAGTATATAATTATTTAAATACATTTTTTCAAAAAAAATTTTATAATTTGAGAGAACCTTAATATACCCTCTAATTGATTCCATATTCTGCAGACGATTACATATATGTATAGTTACTAGTTAAAAGATATTAAAAAAGAGGGCGGAGCGTCAAAAGTTGAGAACAGGGGGCGGGGTTAAAGTGGGCGGAGAATCTTTGTAGTGGGGATAAAGGCGGGGTATATTTAATAGAGGGAGGAGCATATTTATTAAAGGAATGAGAAATGATCTATAATGAGGACAAAGTAGGCGGGTCATTACAAGAAATTATAAAAAGGGCGGTGCGTTTTAAAAATAACATCAAATAATCATTTACATTCTAATTAACACCAAGGGATTATAAATTCAATAATTTTATTCCCTAGCTCTATTCATGCAATTTACATTCACCAATTAACAAAATAAAAAAAGATATTTAACATTTAAAAACATCTTTTATTATATCGAAAAAGCTGAATAATTTGATTATCGGATAAAAAAAAAACTGTTATTGTGGTTTGCAAAAAAAATTTGACAGCCATTCGTTGTTGATTTTAATTTTCGCTTGTCGGACAAATTGACTTGGCACTGGGGATCGATCGCAGTGGTGATATCAAAGCCCGATCCGCAATCAAAGCCTCGATGCTCTGAATTGAAGACCACGGCTTGAAAACAAATGGTAAAGCGCCTCGGATCGCAGGGTTCGCTTGAATTGGAAGCTAGCTTGAAGGGAGAAATGAAGAGGGTGATTGAGGGGGGGGGGAGTGAAAAGGGTGATTTGCGGGTGGTTCGCCTCTCCAATTAACCATGGTAATTAATTACAGGATTAACGAAGGCGATGTGTATATATACACTGTAAAAAATTTTTTGGTTAAAATTCCCCAAAATTCTAGTGACGCAAATTTGCAGGGCATTTTGTGGAAAATTCCCTAAAATTTTCTGGGGAAACTTTTCCCTAAAATTTTAGGGAATATTCCACAAATATTAGTGAATTTTCCCAAAGATTAATATCAATAGTTTAAAAAATTGAAATAAAAATTTAAAAATTTGATTCATGTAGCATTTATATCTTACTTACATTATTTATTGGTACCTATTGATGAAAATTTGTTTTCTTGAAAATTATCAAATATTATCATGAGGTCTCGAACGTAAGCGTCATTAGGAGAGATTTAGAAGTCTAACGCTCTACTAACTACGCCACGGAGGCTCATGAAAATAAAATGATAATTTCAATATATAAGATGAAACTATGTAAACATGCTTTGTAACTTTAAAAAAAGGAAACAAACGTTGAAAATAGTTGTGACTTATGTTATATAATAAATAAAATAAGATCTGTTAAACAAATATTGATTAAATTTTAATTTAATTCTTTAGAAATATAAATTTTTGTCTACTTAAAAATACTTATTTAGTTAAGTTATAATTAACTTATCTATGAAATGAATAAATTATATTACAAGTTACAAATAACTTTTTGTAACTTACGTAAGTTTAAAGTTTAACTTTTTTGAAGAAGGATTTCAAAAAAATTGAGGAATATTCACCACTTGTTTTTGGGGAAAAATATATTCATTGAAATTTTGAGAAATCTTCACCAACTCTTTTTAGGGAAAATATATACATTAGAATTTTAGGAAATTTTCACCAAAATTTAGGAAAACAATCACTTATTTTTTTGGGGAAAACATTTTCCCCAAAAATATGAAATATTCACCAAAAAAAGTTGGTGATAATTCCCAAAATTTTTTACAGTGTACTATATATATATATATATATATACATATATATATGTATAGTCCGGCAAGTGGCATCTGATGGTTTACGTTCCTGTATCACCATCAACTAATATTATATACGTATATATCTATGTGTATATTTAAATTCTCTGTTCATAATTTATTTAAAAATTCATGAGAATATATCTGAATTTTATTAAAAATTAGTTTTATTCTTTTATTTCTAAAAATTGAGTCTCTCTCTCTCTTTTCTCTATCAGACAAAACCGATAAGTTAATTTTATGTATTTCAAATAAAGCAATTGCACAACTTTTTTTGATTTCAACGACGACAATAATAGCTGCGGGAATTGTAATAGTATTTTTGGATGTGCAGATATGATAAAAAAGTTGACGGATTTGAAAAATTTATTAGCAATATACGATAAATTTAATTTTGCAATTACTCTGAAAATAGAGTCAACTATAGAATAGAAATCAATAAGTCTTTTTCAATTTAGAATTGTTTTATTGGAAAACCGTCCCTTTTCATAATTTATTCGGATGCTCTGCCCATTGCTTATCAGATTACGCCCATCCCTTTATTTTTTACGGTCCGCCTACTTTAACCGCCCCTCGCTGATTCTCCACCCACATTGTCCTCATTACTTATTAGGTTTCGACCACTTTTACTAAAACGCTCCTCCTACTTTACCCCGCCCATTTTGCATTTGGTGACACTTTACCCACATTTCCGATATTAAGCCTAATTAATAAAAATAAATATTAACCAATAAAAAAATGTCAATTTAAATTCATTCTCAGCATTGTCGACAACAAATCTTGTGCTCTCGGTCATCCAAATGGCAGCAGTCAAACTTAATTTTTTTTAATTCATTATCGGCTAAAAGGATTTATTGAAATTATTTCCATGGACAGCTTGACGTCTGCCTGCATTTGGGAACGGCGTGGCTGCACAGCAGAGAATAAATGGGGGGAAGGAGAGAGAGAGAGAGAGCGGGAGGCGAGTGGAGCCCGTTTGTACACGGGGGTTCGGGGTGTCAGTCATTAGTTGATTGGCTTTACTGGTGGTGGCAGCGACGGCCACGTTCGAACCACCAACGCTCCAAGAAATTAAGCAAAGAACGATCTTTGAATTCCAAATTACAAAATTTACACTGACAGAAAAAAAGAAAAATCAAGTAATTTTCGATAAGGGAAATTTTCGAATGGGAAAAACTTTTTCTCCCTGTTTGGCAAAACTGTGGTACATAAATTTTTCAATGTTTTCAATAAATTAATGAATTTAAAATTTTTCATTGTCTAAACATTATTCTCTATCGGCGAGTTGTAAAATGAAAATATATATATAATATACACATCGTGAATATTTTCAGAGAAAACTTGTTACGAAACTTGTGGGTTTTTTTCTTTTTTTTTTTGTATTTGGAATAAAAATTTTACAAACACAAAAAAATCCCCCTTGGAAAAGAAAAAGTCAGTATAGGAAAAAAAATTGCAGTAACAGAAAACTGTACGTTTTACAATTTGAAATGAAGCTGTTTGCTTTGTCTGGATTTGACGAATCATCAGTTTCGAATTTCCCACTTTTCCAACTGGGCGCTTTACCTCGAGTGTAAATTGAAGAGTAGCCGAACGATTTTCGCGAGAGAAATTTAAACTTCGTATTTTGATTTCACTCTCTCTATCTCTGTCTCTCTCCCATTTTCGAGGTATAGCCTCGAGGCTGACGAGTAAACGGTTGGTTTACAGGAATAATTAAAAATAAGGGATGAAAGGGAATAGAAAGGGTCAAGCGGGCGGGAGTTGGTCGTTCGGCAAAAGAAAAAGAGAGGGGGAGGGGAGGTATAGTACACACATACCGGACGTTCAAGAGAGAAAAAAAAAATAAAATCTAATTAATTCCCAGTATGTAGCCTTTGGAGAAAAATTGGTAAATGTTGTTTTAGGCTTTTATGCTCGGATGAAAAACTTGTCGTCAATAAATAAAACAAAAAAAAAAAAAAAAGAATAAAAAGTGTGTGCCAGTGGAAACAAAATAATGGGTGAGGGGAGGAGTTAAAAGGATAGATCGTCCTGAAAGAAATTTATTTTTTTTTCCCTCCATGTAATTAAAAAAGCGCTCTTTTTGTGACACTGGAGAAAATACTGACTACAGTCAATAAAGTATTGTATTTTTTAATTTTATTATTGAATCACGTTACCTACTTTCAAGACCTGTTATTTCCACTATTTTTCACGTCACGCCCACTTCCTTCCCACCACCGTAAGCCCCTCCTATTTCTTCCCCACGTTTTCTGACCCGCCCAGATTATCCCCACTATTTTATACACCACGCCCACTTTATTCCCTCCCACTTAGTGACCACCGTTTATAGTATTTTTTTTAAAGAGGTTTTTTTTTTTCAATATGAACAGAACCAACTTTTTGAGAATGTAATTTCTTTTTTAAACTTTCCACGTTCATTTTCTTATAAAAAAAGTAAAATGACAATGTCGAGGGTAAAATGAATAGTCGACAGTGTCAAAAAAAATCTAGATTCGAAGCCAATTCTCGGCAATGCGATGCGATAACTTATAATAAATGGTCGGGGCATTACACTCGGCATCGCGATACTTTATTCAGTTCATAAAATGTGTTCCCATAATGTATTTGCCGGTACGTGCTTCAATTTTATCTGAAGCCCTCTCGCTACTATTTTTTTGTACTGCCTCTCTTTTCCCACTACCACCTCCGTCATATGTCTTGCCCAATTTTTTTTTTATTTTGAAATTTTTTATTATGGAAATGACAAAATTTAAAACATTTTTTTTTAAACTTATTGAGTATTGTTAGAAGAATAAAACTAAAGACATGACATAAATATATAGTAGACGTGTATATAGGATTATTTAAAGAGCTATTACATTTTTATTACCCATATGACACATTACTTTGGTATAACAAATATATTCAAATATTATATATATATATATGAAATACTGCATGTGAGTAAAATAATCGCCTTGGGCGCCAAAATTGAGTAAAAATTATTTTCGTGTTAAAAAAAAAATCAAGGAGACTGTAAGAGTCATATAAAGAAAATAAGAATTCAATTTTTAATATTTATATAAAATTGTAAAAAAAAAAAAGAAAAAAAAAATTCATCAAAAGTGAAAAATTTTTTTGCAACATTTTTGGAAATATTAAAATAAAAAAATTACAATAAAATGACACGCGGTAAGAACGATAAATATTTTTATGGTTGAGGCAGTAAAAAAATATGAAACGCAGCTAGACACTATAAAAAAAACATTTAAAAGTTGCAAAATACAACGAAAAAAAGTGAATATCCCCAGATATAAGAAGAGAGACACAAGAGGAGGATACCCCAGGGTTGACCACAGCATCCATAAATTCGTTTGGTTTTACAAGTGAGATCCTTTGTTCGTTTATTCGATCGATCGAACCACGAAAAACATTTTTATGGTCTACACTCTCATAATATAACGATTTATAATGTTCACTAAAAAAGATACACAGCTAGCAAGGATCGGTTTCTAAGTCGCCACAAGTATTGTTTTTTTTTTCTATAATTTTTTATGTCACTTATAAAAATGTAACAAAATGCATAAAAATAGAATATTAAACATTTTTTTTTATTAGAATTGTTTTTGAAAAAAATAATTCACAGAAATTTAAATTATTTTTCTTTTTACACTTAAACGCTTCTTTTTTACAATTGGTTAGAAAATATATATACCCTCGCGCAACGTACATATGGAAAAATCACGAAAGTGCATAAAACATGAGATTTCGAGAAAAAATCCCCGCGTAAAAGTACTAAGGTCAGTGGAGTGAGGGGGGAGGGGGAAAAAAAAGACAAAGATATAATGAAAAAAGGGGGAGAGAATAACGAAATTCTTTAATTTCAAAAGCGGTTATATGTAAAGATTCAACTACAACCGCAAGTAAATTGTGTGAAATAAATGCAAATTAATTTTTTGATAAAGTTGACCTGTATAAATCTTTCGGTTCCAGTCATTGGAAAAATGGTGAAAATTAATTTGAATTTAATACATATATATATATATATATGTATATATTATATCCATGAATTGCAAATGCAATTTCATTCCTTGGTTTATATATATATATATATGTACAGGCCAAACACAATTTTTTTTCACCATGAGTTAGACGCAAAATTTCATGGCAAACGAACTGCAGAAATAAAATTAATTCCTTTGTTTGCATATGGAAAATTTTCCAAACTATAATTGGTTGAATTGCTCTTCAGTTCGCTAAAATTTTCGAGGGATGTTTTCGCGTTTATATATTTATATCGAGCGCTAATTTTATTTCGATTTTTTTTTTTTTTGTTATTTAATTCATTTTTTTCCTTCCGTAAAATTTAATAATAAAAATAAGTTATTAAACAAATTTTGAAAGAAAGGAAAAAAATCAAGTGCAAAATGTACCTATTATTTTTAAAATAACTGTGGTTTTGAACTGAATTTTTTTTTACAGAGCAAGCCAAAAAAGAGTGTTTTAATAATGTGAAAAATTTGATTTAAACAATTTCTTTTTCTATATCATTATTATTGACCCTTTGGATGCGAAAAGCAATATGTTAATCAAAGCGCAAGGTATCAGTGATAGCAGGAACGTCGGGACAATTTGCTGTAGTGGTTTAATACAATATAGATATATCTCTGTTTGGAGAGTTCTGTGCCAGTCGTATCGACTCACTGTAAGTGGATTACCAAGCTAGTGGTGAATTGGGATTCCCCTTCCACACAATTCTTCATTTCTTTTGAGATCCGACTTTTATATATATATATATATTTGGTACCTAACAAATATATCATGTACTTTTAATCCTAATGCATTTTTTATTTCATTTCATCCAATATTATTAAAACTTCGTTACAAAATAAACATTTTTATATTTTGCACTACTAATAGTTATTGTTATATCTTGTAGTACATTATTTAGACTTAAATTTAATTTGTAATGCTTTTCAAATTCTATTCACTTATCCCCAGTACTTATCACACCACGCCCACTTTTATAACGATCTATTACTAAACCCCACCTCTTAACACCCCTTTCATTAACTCCTCCCACTTTATACCTACTTCTAAATATGCCCTGCCCACTTTAATAGGACCACTTACGACAGTATATTAAGCTCCGCCTCTTTTTTTCCCCCCCTACCATTTATCAAACTCCACCTCTTTATCCCTACCAATTACCAAACTCCGCCCACTTTATACCTACATCTAAATACGCACCGCCCACTTTAGTATGACTACTTATGACCATATACTAAGCTCCGCCTTTTTATCCCTATTAATTACCAAACTCCGCCCACTTTATACCTACATCTAAATACGCACCGCCCACTTTAATATGACTACTTACGACCATATACTAAGCCCCGCCTTTTCATCCCTACCAATAATTAAGCTCCGCCTCTTTTCCCCCCTACCATTTATCAAACTCCACTTCTTTATCCCTACCAATTACCAAACTCCGCCCACTTTATACCTACATCTATATACGCACCGCCCACTTTAGTATGACTACTTACGACTATATACTAAGCCCCACTACCATTTATCAAACTCCACCTCTTTATCCCTACCAATTACCAAACTCCGCCCACTTTATACCTACATCTAAATACGCACCGCCCACTTTAGTATGGCTACTTACGACCATATATTAAGCTCCGCCTTTTTATCCCTACCAATCATTAAACTCCGCCTAATTTATACCTACATCTAAACACGCACCGCCCACTTTAGTATGACTACTTACGTCCATATGATAAGCTCTGCCTCTTCATCCTACTTGAAGTAGGAAATACCTAAAAAAAGAATATAATTTTCTTGTAATATTTTACATTAATAAATTTGAATTAATTTTTGGTGATTGTAATATTATGCAAAAAATCATTACAATTCAAATTCTTATCATGCTCTTGGTATTGAGTATATGTTGTACAATTCATTTTCTATATATATATATATATATATATATATGGTACAAATTATTGGATGGAAATAAAGTGAGAAAAAAAATTTGCGACACATGATAAAAATAGTCGAGAGAAAAATACAAGTGATTTGTTTCTGGGAAAAGGGAAAGATAGAGAGTAAGTCGATATAGGAAAAATTCAGTGACAATTTTTCTCCTAAAAATCCCGATAGAGAAAATATGACGTCTAGCGCTTTTTAAGGGTTAGAAAAATTGCGTGCATCTGAGAGTATTATAATTCAACACTCATATGCACTTGTGACTCGCAATTTTGTATATATATGTTGAGAGACTACCATCTTTGTTCTCGTTGAAAGTTCAGGACAATTTTCGTTACATTTTTGACATGCTTTGATACGCTTTGTAAAAAATATTTTTGTCAATTATATATGATAAACTGTTTAACCATCAGTCGATAAAGTAGATTTCTAATTTTATTATATTTTAATGAATAATTCATTAAATTCAAATAAAATTCAATGTATAATTAAACGTTAATTATTAATTATATATCTTACATTTAAAAAAGAAATATTTCGTGATATTTGAAATTTAAAGATGAATTTTGATGATGAACTATATTCTGGAACGTTGTATTTATACGTGTTGTGAGAATAGATGGCAAAATATCTAAAAGGGAACAAATCCCCGGGGTAGTTGGCTTTTACACGCTACGAATAATGACTGCTTCCTTTTTTTTCATTTGGACCATAGTTATTTAAGAGAAGCACATTAGACAATATTACTTTTGGGACGTGGGTTTTCAACAATAAAGCTTACTTCCTTACCAGTTCACTTTTGTTTCCATTGAGAACGAACACGACAATACTATATATAATATATACAAGACACTTTCATTGAAATTTGATGTTTAAAAAATTAAGCAAATAAAAAATATTAATAATAAATGTTAAAAAAATGATGTAAATTTTATTCGATTAAAAAGGGATCTACTAAAAAAATGAAAAAGAAAAAATCTAATTTGCAATTAACTCTTTACTAATACACGTTTCTAATAGATAAAAATCATAAACGAGAGTAAATACCTGTATTTTCATATATCGTTTACAAAGTGAAAGTATTAATAATCCTTGCATGAGATTGTCAACGACTTTCGAGTGACATTCTACTTTAAGATTTCACGAGAGGTCAGATGTCAAAATACCGGCATTAGATTATACATATCACTTGACATATCTGATGACAGGACCATAATTGTCAATGTAAAAGTTTCACTCAATCATTTGAATTGAGAAAATATTTATTAACATTATAGGGCAATATTTTTTAAAGTTTTTAATTTTTTCCACTTAAAAATAAATAAAAAAAAAAATTTTTATTTGATTGAAAAAAAATGCTGTCATTTAAAAAAATACAGGAGTTAGAGTTTTTAAGAAGATCTTATAATTTTAATACAACATTAATTTTATAATCAATAAAATTAATTAACAAGGACAATTTTCTTTTTTTTAAATTCAGTACTATTTACAACTTTTTTCTACACTAATGCCAATGCTCAGTCTTAAGTAAATAATTTCTATTTACGAATAAAACTAAACTATACAACTATAACCCTCTTGTGTGCTTATAATAATTATTATATAATTTAAGAAAAAAAAAATCAATTCCAAAATACAAAATTTATTTGTATAGATGGACATCATTTACTGTCTTCTTTTGTTTATTGTTAAAACATTTTTACCGATAGTTGGTAAATGAAAAAAATGTTTTACAAACTGACGATAAAATAGATATTTGTTTTATTGACAGTAGATTAAAAAGAGGGGAAATATTCACTGATTTTCCATCAAGAAAAAGGTACAAACGTTTTATCAATGGTTGATAAAAGTATAATGACAAACATATTTGCCAACTGTTGATAAAACAGTCTGCAATTTTTGTCAATAGAAAATAAAAATATGTCAAAGTTTACTAATTGTCGATAAAATTTACATTTACTATCTCATTCTTATGTGAAAAAAAAGCCTTATATTCACTTGTCACTAAAAAAATTAATTTTTTTTTTAAACTCTTAACAGTTATCACAGTTGATATTTGCAAAAAAGAGATGTTTTTTTCTTCCCTTTTTTTTTGTGAAACTAAACTCTTTGATTTGCTTTTGAATTTATATAAACCATATAACCATTAAGTTTATTGGTTGTTATTGTTTCATCATCGTCTTTTCTATCGTCACAATCGTCATGAGGTTTTTCCACATGAAAGAGTGCTTTTGTTATTCGTCGCAATTTTTGGAAAAGAGCCGCGAAAAATGACAATTTTTTCTCCTCTTTAATTGGTGGTTGTTGAAGGACAATTTGTTGATGAATTGGAACTTGTACCAAAACTGGTTGATGTTCCACTGATGGTGGTGATACTGGTTTCGTTTCTAAAAAATTAATATACACACAAAAAAAGTATGTTTTTTTTTTCTTTTTGTATATAAGAAAAAAATTCTAATAAACTTCTTTCTTTTTTTCATTTATTCTTTTGCTTCTTTAAATTTTTTTTGTTTAAATTTTTTAATTTTCTCAAAATAATATGAAAAATCGTGGATCGTGAAAATTGAGAATTATTCTAGAAAAAAAGAAAAAAAAAATGGTTAAAAATGAATTTATTTGTATTAATTTTAGTTTTTTTTTTTTTGTGAGTTTTCTCACCAAATATATTGTTGTCCCATGACCATGACATTTTTCGTGAATTTTCATTTGTTTCGAGCCAATTTTCTTCAGCTTTTGATGGAAAAATAAGTTTAGGATCGGGAAGAGGATATTCTTGATCCGACCAACCCATCGATCTTAAAGATTCGCTAAGAAATAAAAAAGAATGTAATTTTTCAAAAAAAAAAAAAAAAAAAAAATTGTCCATATTATCTTTTTTTTTTTATAAGACTCATTTTTTAATACCTATGCAATTCATTTAATTGATTTTTTTCCGGTGCGTGCAGTGGTTTTGCATTTAATTCCTCCAAAGGAGTGGGATAATAGTGAACATGATAATGATGAACATTCCATAATTTTTGATCCTCTTTTTTCTCTTTTAAAGTTTGAAAAAAGTCAATTAACGCTTTCCTCGAGCTAGGAGAATAAAAAATACTGTTTAGATGTGAAATTTTTTAAAACAATTTTATTTAAAACAAATTTACGTTAATTTTAATCAAATCTACTACAAATTTATTATTACTCAGTTTTTAATTAATTATTATTAATAAACTTTTTAATTCATTCATTCAAAATAGAGAAACTTTTTTAAAATTAACTAATATGTAGAAATTAAAATTATAAAAATAGATAATATTATTATTATGAAAATTGTGTTTTTGAACAAAAAATTGATGTGAGTGATTTAATCCTTCAAATAAATGACTGTACAATACATGCAATGGTACCAGCTGAGCTAATTGAAAATTAATTCGCCATTAGCAGCAACAAAATCATTAAGTGCTCACACTCAGAACAAATAATTCATAATTCTCTGAACGTAATTCCTCATAAATAATGAATATTATTTTTAAATATATATATATATATATATATATATATATAAGTTATACTTTCAAAAATTTTACCACAAAAATCATTTCCTATTATTCCTGCTTTCTGTATTTTCATTTTTAATTAATTCATTATATTTCTATTATTATTATTATTAACATTTCATTTTTAATTAATTCATTATTTTTCCATTAACAATAATTATTACAAAAGCTTCGCTAATTATAATTTTACATTACATGCAATGCTTATTATAATTATTATTAAAAATGTTTCCCAATAACAATAATATTTTATATTATCTATTAATGAAAATTTAATTAATTTTTCTTTTTTTGCATTTTACTTGATATTTTTAAAAAACAGTTTCAGTTGTTTGGAAATCAAAAATAAACATTACAAAAAAATATAATTTACAATTTGGTATTTTGTGAATAATAATAAAAAAAAAAACTACAATTTTTTTTCAGTATATACACGATGAGAACAAAATCCCACAAAAATAAGGCATTCGTGTATTTTTAGTTTTGCGCGAATATTGTTCGTGAGAATTCAAAATATATAGTGAAATGTGAGCTTTTATCGTGGCGCGAAACGGTTGAATCAATTGAAACCAACCTGCAGCACCATGGTTAATTCGGATTAGTTGGTTTGGGTAATTTATCGGTACGCTCGAAGAAATTGCGGCTTTTGGCCTGCCAAACCCACCGGTAAACATTAATCGGCTAACTAAAAAGGAAAAACAAGAGAGGAAAAAAAAACTTGTGTGTAGTTTATTAAAAAAATCAACAAAATTAATATAAAATTAAAATTCCAAAACACAATATGTTAAAAATTAAATTTTAATATTTAAAAAAAAATTTTTTTTTTAATTTTAAAAAAATTTCTCAATTTCAATTCAATATTTAATATTTCTCTACCTAAAGTATTTAATAATTAATTGATAATTAAAATAATAATTATTGTCGATCTATTATTCATATAATATAACATATATATGTAAATTAATTAATTATAAAAATGTACATTCGAACTTAAAACATTTTCGAATTACACACTTTATAATATGAAATTATTAATTAATTGTTAGCTAATTTATATTTAATTATAATTATTAGTGTTAATGTTAATAAATTTCTTTTAAGATTATCAGTTTGTTTTAATTTTACAAAAACGTTACGTACTATTCGAAAAATGTCCCTTCCGCTGAAGCAACCAGCAATAACAAAAGCCAAAACATCTATAAAGAATATTTTTTAAAAATCATTTTGAAAAAAGAAAAATGTTAATTTAAAAGAATTTGTAACTAAATTTTTTTTTCACTATATTTACACAAAATTAAAACTATTAAAAAAAAAAAAGGGATTTACTTTGCAAATAAGACGCGTCTTCATGATGTCCCAGTTTTCTGGGCGTCTAACGTCCACGTGAAATGCATAACAAACTGAGAATTGCTACCAAACAGGATCTGTTTATAAGAGAGCTCCTTCCTTTTTTTTTTTCGTCTTTTTTCCCATCTCCTTCACTCTCACGTATCAGCTCCTTCCTCTTGACAATTATTTTTTTACTTTTTCTCTCTTTCGATAAGCAGAGTTCACTGGCACACGCCACGAGATTAAATAAATTATCAACAAATCAAATATTGATTTTAGACAAGACTTATTAATAAGCAAAAGAAAAAAATTAAACTGAAACATTTGTTTTCAAAGATAGTAAAGTTTCTTTGTTTTTTCTTTTGCTTATTAAATTAATAAATTAATTTATATGAGGCATTCTTTGTCAACTGAAGCCCCCCCATCTCTCCAAAACTGGTTTAGATATAAAAAATTGGACAAAGTCTTAAAAATTCTATAAAAATAAATACCTTTTAATGCCTAATTTTTTTAAAAATTCATTGGATTCACTTGAAAATGGTTACTCGGGGGTTTTTGGGGTGGCTGATTACGAATCCGATGTTAGTTTTCAAAAATTTAAAATGGCGGATCCAATATGGCGGACTTTTTTTTTAAAAAATCATTAGATTCACTTGAAAATGGTTACTCGGGGGTTTTTGGGGTCGATGATTACGAATCTAATATTAGATTTTCAAAATTCAAAATAACAGATGATTTTAAAAAAAATTTATTTCATTCATTTTAAAATTGAACTAAAAGGTAAAAAAAAGGTAAAACACAGAGACCTTTTACTTCAATTTTAAAATGGATGAAATAAATTTTTTAAAAATCATCCGTTATTTTGAATTTTGAAAATCTAATATTAGATTCGTAATCATCGAACCCAAAAACCCCCGAGTAACCATTTTCAAGTGAATCCAATGATTTTTTTAAAAAAAAGTCCGCCATATTGGATCCGCCATTTTGAATTTTTGAAAACTAACATCGGATTCGTAATCAGCGACCCCAAAAACCCCCGAGTAACAATTTTCAGGCAAATTCGATGATTTTTTAAAAAAAAGTCCGCCATATTGGATCCGCCATTTTGAATTTTTAAAAAGTATCACTGGATTCGTAATCAGCGACCCCAAAAACCCCCGTGTAACCATTTTCAAGTGAATCCAATGAATTTTTAAAAAATTAGGCGCCATATTGGATCCGCCATTTTGAATTTTGAAAAACGCCACTCTGCATTAAAAAGTATTTATTTTTATAGAATTTGTAAGACCTTGTCCGATTTTTTATAGCTAAATCAATTTTGGAGAGATGGGTAGCTTTAGTTGACAAAGAATGCCTCATATATATAAAAAAAGGAAGCATTTTTTTAGTGTGCAAAAATCTCAGAAATAGAAATAATTCATTTTTTAACGTTTCAATAATTAAATAGATTAATGAAATCAAGATCTTTTAATTTTAATATGAAGGGGCATGATGTGTTTTATATTATAATCACTCTTTACTATATTCATATGTATATTAGTCTGATATAAATCGCATAAATGAATGAGGTAATAAATGCAAAACATGAGCTACAAGTCTGTAATAAAAGCCAACTTTATATATACGATAATCAATTTTCAGTTGTCGCATGTGTGCGTTTATTTCATTTTTCATTCTAAGTTTCCTTATAGTCATTACTTTCTCTTAAGTTCAACTAATTTTTCAAACTTCACTCCCACCCAATTTTATTAATATTTTCCTATCGATTTTCAATTAATAAAAGTTTTATTAACAAATTTGTTATACCACTAATCGTACCAAAAATTGGTACCATTATTGGTATTAAAATTGGAACCTTTTTTTGGGCACTAATATTTTTATTGTCTTTAGTATATCAAGATTACTACTATTTTTGGAATCACGATTGTTTCAATTTGTGGTACCAAGATTTTTACTATACTTGGTATCCAAATTAGTAAAAAAAAAAAAAAAAAGCATCCATTATTATTATTAGACTAGAGACATATATTTGTCATTCAATAAATAATATATAGGTGACAAGTTTTCACTTTCCTCTTTTCTATACATTGCACTTTGATCGTGAAAGGAACCCCCCTTTAGGCGACACAAAGATTCATACAATTTTCAATGCCCTATATATGTGTTTGAACTTGAAAACGAGATCTCAACGTGTCAGTATGTCACTTATTATCGCAAATTTTTTTTAAATATCGACAAAATCCTATTTTGCATTCAAGAAACGCCTTCATTATTCATTTTAAAATACAAGAGTCCAAAAAATAAATAAGAGCTTGTGTATGTGTAAAAAATGCGTTTTCATCACTTTTGCCCTATTAAAAATATTAAAAAGAAAGTTTTGTATAATGAAATTTATTTAATTAATTATTTGAAACTGCTTTTGAATTTTGTAGTTATTAAAATTATAAATTTTCATAATTTTTTTTTTAATTTTGTAATTTAATAGTAAATAAATAAATTTAATAAATAAAAATTTTTGAAAGAATATACAATTTTAATTAATTAAAAATATTTTTATTAAAATGTTTAATAATCTCATTAATTCTTATTATTATTCAATCATGAAAGAAGTGTCAAAAATATAATTTATTCGTTATTCATTAAATTTACAAAAATACTCGTAAATTTTGTGCCAATATTAAAATATAATGTAATTATATTCTCATAAAGTATCTCTATCATTAATAAATTTATTCGATAATTAAATCAAATTAATTAAATTTTGTATTTCACAAGCAGAAATCAATAGATCCATTCATTGAAAAAAATTTTAATTTAATTAAATAAAATTTACTTCTTTTTCAAATGTATTTTTATTAAAAAAAAATAGATAAGCTTATTTTGTACTAAAATTTTTTTAATATTATTATCATTAGCAATAAATAAATAAAAAATATATACCTATATGAAAAAAATTTCATACTCATTAAACAATCATCTTGTTCTACTAGCACAGTAAACCATCTATGTATATGTATACTTTCTCAGTTAACTTTTTGTTTTTCCTTTTTTCCCTGTCGCATAATGACAATAATAAGGACTGTTATAACGATATCTCCAATCACTCTCAACCTTATTTTTCCCCGGTTTTTTAACAATGTCTCAAATTGTTTACTTTCTATTTCCATATATCTAAACTTTAAAGTATCACTTGTGTTAATAATTTGAAAAATTAAAAATCACAATAAATTTTATTGGAAAACAAACTCTCTAGAAACATTAAATAATTTCAAAAAAGTAAAAAAAAAAAAAATATATTTATGTAAATAAATAACAAAACGATCTGAATTTTTGAATAATTTTTTTTTTTTCTAAAAATAAATTTTCTTTACACAATAAAAAAAAAAATAATGTTATAAAATATAAAAGAATTTTTTTTTAATTTTATTAAATCTCTCCCACATGTTGACACAGGAATGTCGATTTTATTATCATTTATTAAAAGGATATATTTGCAAAAGAATTTTTGACAGAGATTTAATGAAAGCATAACTTTCCAGGTCAAGAGTTGAGAGCAATTAGAAACCATGCTTTTCAAATTATGTATTAATTTTATTTTCAAATGCAAATGCAAAACGTCTATTCTAATTCTATATATTCCGCTGATAAAAACACGATCACAGATTTTAATTAATAAGACGAGAAATTATGGTGAAAGCATACAAACACGAGGGAATTTAAGTTTATACAAAGATTTTGACAATTTACTTCTTTCTTTCATTTTTTTTTTTTTTTTTTTTTTTGTTTCATATCTCGTACACGTGCTGTGAGTGAAGAGAACTCGTTTGAATTATAAATACTTTCACTTTTTTTCCAATCTACTTCCGATCCAACCAAGTGAATTATTATATTATTCAACAAAATAATTAATGACAGGAGTAATGTTAGGAAAAAAATATCTTTAAAAATTTTGTTTCTTTTCATTTATAGTTTTTAATTTTTAATCCAGTAATTACCATCAGTCGGTAAAGATTATCGCTACATTACCATCAATCGGTTAAATAGAATTCTACAATGCACATTTCTACTTCCCCATATATCAGCATTATTTCTGCATTACCATCAGCTGATAACATAAATTCCTACAATGTAATCAGTCGATAATGTCGATTGCTACTATATTGTCAGCAGGTAATTCGCATTTCTACTTTACCATTCATCGGTAAAGTAGACTTCTAGTGTATTCTCCGTCGGTAATGTAGATTTCGATAAAAAAAACCAAATGTTGAAATTAAAATATATAAAAATACTAGCATAAAATATTTCTCATGCTTTTTAAATGTAACAAATTATAAGTAAAATTTTGTAATGTAAAACGGAAATAAGCCGTATAAAGCAACTTGTATATAGTACAGAAAGACAAGTTTTCGGCTTGAGTGCTTTTCGTTAAAACCACTCTTGGGAAGTCAGTGAGTGAGAGTATATTTTGTAAGTTGGTTCATTTGTCAGAAAAGGGAGATTGACTGAGAAATGGACAAAACCGCAGTGAGCGCATGTAATGGGATTAGTGACGAGAAATAAACTTGCTTCAACGAACACTCGTTAGAGGGGACATCCGATTTCTCGAAAAATATGTGTGAGATGGCATTTTCTACCTATTTTGAGTGGCTCCTCTTTCTCTTTCTTTCTCAATCTCTTTCTCTTTTTTGAACCAGGAACTCATAAATATAAGCGTTCGAAGTATTATTAAATAAACTCGTCTCCATTTTGTCCTGACGAGTAAACCGCAAACCATGCAGAGGAATTATTTATTTTTCCCGCGTTTGTCATGCTTTTGCAGTATATGTGTATGCTTCCCCTCCTACTACTACCACCCCAGTAGAAAGGAAAAGGTGTAGGGAAAAGAGCTTGTCAGACTTCGCGGTCAATTAGCTCGGGGGATTTTAAAATAAACATTCGTTAACGGTACTTAAAACAAAACCCCTTGTTTGATTTAATTATCCGACTATATATATATATATTCATATACTTTTATCCAGCCATGTTGCACTTATCGTTAATTTAGTTTCGAACTTAATAGTTCTGAAAAAACCAAAATTTCCACTTTTAACAAGTTTTTTTTATGTAATAAAAAAACAAACCCACCGAGTGACAAGTTATAAGCAAATGCGATTAATATTGAAGAAAATTAAAAAAGTATTGTATTTGTTTTCCCATTCGTAATGAACGATCTTAAAATTGTAGGTGTCTATCTTATCGACTGTTGGTAATATACATTACCGTTGATGATAAAGTAGAATTCTTTCAAATTGAGGATTGATATCGCAAGATGTCATCAATATGGAAAGTCTCTACTTTACCTTCAATCGATTGTGTAGATTTCTATTTTATCATTTGTCGGTAATGCACATTTCTAATTTACCAACTGAATTTAATTAAAACATATGCTTTTTTGGACGCCCAAAAAAAATTACGAAGGTTAAAAAAAAGTTGTTAGGAAAAATTGAATAAGAAAAAAATATTATAAGTATTATCATTACTATACTGTCTTTTTACAATCCAATAAGTTCAATCTGTTTTTTACAACATTGTTATTAAACTGAGAAAATCTCGGGAAAATTTTTCATTCGATTGAAATGTAAGTGAAAATTATTTTGAAATTGAAAATTTTTGCCAAAATTTATCACAATTGTCCCGGGGGGTGTGAGTTTATTAAATAGAAAAGAAGGTAGTTCGGGACAAAATGCGAAGGGAAAAAAAGGTATATGTATATAGAGAGTTGGAGTCGAGGTTATCCAATCACTTAAGAAAATAAGTTTTACGAACGCCTATTTTCAGGAGCGAATATACGTTTCTATATATATATATATATATATGTGTGGAATATACACGCAAGCTGCCATAATGCTACTCATAGAACAAACGATGTATGCAGTCTCTATACTCTCGGAAAATGGTATAAACTCTTGTTTATTGCATTACTTTAATAACACAGCTCATACGGGACCTCGCGCATAATATTGCCAAAATGTTTTTTCGGGGCTATATTAAAAAAAATTCGGTAAAACAATTTTTATTAAAAAAAAAAAAATATATATATTAATGAAAAATAATTCTACAATATCAAAAGATTTACATATGTATATTATACAATTTATAAGATGATGTGTTTTAGAAAGCGAACAAGTCTTCGTGTGTTTATTTATCTAATGGACCATCACGAAAATGAGACTTGATTCCAAATCGAGAAGGAAAGTTGATTGACAACTATATATGTGTTTTCTTTACGAGGAGAGATATTTTACTAATTTCTAAATTGCAAAAATTATTGACTAATGAAAAATGTTTTCAATTATAAATATATTAATTTATATTACTTTTTCTTCTTTTTTAACTAATTATCTCTCTTTTTTATATTTTCATAATATATAATTAAGGTAACATTAATTATTCCTCTATAAATTTTCATTTTTCTTATTTTTTCTCCTACTTCTTTTTTTTTTTGTTAGTTTTAACGAAACAAAGACTAATTAAAAACTTGAATAGGGAAAAAGATCATTTAAGTTTTTGTCGTATACTTGCGCATTCGATGTTAACCAATTTTTTTTTTTATAAACAACTCTTCGTGAATGTTAATTGGCAAATAAAATGTTCGTCGGTCGTTTTACTGAGACAAGTTGCATTCCAACCGACCATATACTCGATCGATTTCGGCAATTAATTTAATTCCTCGTTACTATAGCTAATTAACGTGTCAGGCGCAGACTTTGCACACGAAAGGTCAGAAAGGTGGTTGGTGCAAGGTCTAGACTTGAGCTTCTCTCTCTCTCTCTCTCACTCTCTCTCTCGGCTTTACCCTACTCTCACAGAGGTCGTGACAATTAACTCCTCTAATTGCCGGGACAGTATGAATAAAATAAATAGTAACGCTTTTCAAGTGAGGTCTCATTTTTTTTAACGAGCTATCATTCACTTTACTATACATATATAATACTTGACCTGAAATTAAGTTTCATAAACCAACGCTCACTTCCTAATTTGGCAATTGTCATTTTATTATTTAAAAATTTAATCACTAATTTTATGTGAAACAAAATTACCCCTACAAAGAAAGACGAAATTTAAATTACTACTAGAAATGTAGAAATCTACAATACCAACTGGCGGTAAAGTAGAAACCACTATTACCTACAGGTGGTAAAGTAAATACCTGTATTACCTACTGATGGTAAAGTATATTTTTTTTAGTTCAAATTATTATTCAACATTCGAAACAAATGTTATAGCATAAGTCTACTTAACCATCAGTGGGAAATAACATTTCTGCTTTACCATTGGTAGGTGAAGTATAGTTTCATAAAAAAAGAATGTCGTCCAAGTATTTCTTTTATATAGAATATCACACGCGTTACAATTAATTGCACTATAACGATGAAAATTAGAAACGCAATTTGAATGGACGACGTGAGTTTACATGAATTTCGGGGGTTAACTACTGGCAAAATGCCCTTGGGGCTTCACATGAAGTTGCTTTTTGGTCCAAAAATCCTTGGCCAAATATTATCCTTAAATCAGCAATGTAAATAGTAGAAAGTAATTAACAGCCTAAACGCATATCAAAACAACATATATACAAGTTTAGTAGTGTATAATGTATATATATATATATATATACATTTTATTAAGAGCTCCGGAAGGTATAACGTTTTTGTAAGCATAATTTGCGAATGTTTAAATTAGATTATTAATTTACATCTCTCATCTATTTGCATATTAATTACCTCTGTAAGGTAAAAAATAAACTTTGAAAAATTAACTTTTCAGTTAATATAGAGAAAATGAAATTAAAAAAGAAAAACAGAAAATTTTGTTTTTGAGAATTTTCTTTTTTTTGTTCAATGAAAATCTCATGACGTCAATACGTATATATATGTAAGCTTGTTAAGATGGAACTTGTTATTTTTTTTGAAGACGTGTGTGATGCACTTAAATCTTAGTTCATGTATGAGCAACGTATATATATATATATATATAAAGGTACAGGCATTGAGAGAAAATACGCACAATGGAACGACAGATATGTTAGCGAGGGAAATTTCAACGACATTCACCAATCCCCTCCCCCCTCTTTTCACCCTCATATATGTATCGTTAGAGTGAGGAGAGAAGGTGCCACAGAGACCGTGGGTGTTCCTTTATTGAACTAATTTTATACCCCACGGTATCTTCACCACCTACATATATACTGACTCAATACACACGAGCGTCCAACTTTGCCCCATTACGTCTACGCAAATATAACCAGTTAGCGGTTGCGTGCACTTGTAAATGCATACTCACACATTCACAAATATATATACATATATATATATATATATAGCTAAGGCGCCCTTGGGAAGAAAAATAACGAATATAAACGATAAACTGCAGCATAGAATTTAAGAAAATTTTTATTTTTAGATTGTCAAAATGTGTATAATAAGCCTTAGTAATGTTGTAAGTTAATGTATTACTTTAAGGAAAATTTAAACCTACATTAGTGACTAATGTGTTAAATAATAATCTACTTTATCATCAGTAGGTAATGTTGAATTTCATTTTATTAATCACCGTCTATGCAGATTTTAAACTTAAATAAAATAATAGTGATGTTCTGTATTATCGACTGAAGGTAAAACAGATTTCAACTTTGCCATCAGTCAGTATTGTAGATTTTACATATTTTCTGCCAAATAAGTATAACAGTTTTTTAAAAATTACTTGGATTATCTTCAAACTTAATACTCGAGGTTTTTTTTCTTTTTTGGTTTTGTATTATTAATTATAACCAATAAAACTCTTCAGATACACATTTTTTTTCGGACAATTTTCTTCGGGGAAGTTTGCATACATGACGTGAATACAACTAATGATTCTGCGTGGTCCGGGACTCATCTAAACGATCCTGGGAGATGTATACCTATATGTATAGACTAAGGATTTTACAGGGATGGTGCGGTCGAAGATATAGGCAGAGAGAGAGAGAGAGAGAGAGAGAGAGAGAGAGAGAGAGAGAGAGAGAGAGAGAGAGAGAGGGAAGGGTGGTCCCGTAGAGGCCTGTTACACGGTCAGCTAACAACCCCTTAGCAAGTCCCTTGAGGGACACCAAACGAGTATATAGCTCCCTGTCCCGGTAACGACTGTTTGATCGTTCCCATTTTTCGAGACGCAGGCTAACCAATGTAAATCTTCATACGGGAAGAAGGGGTTTTGGAAAGGGGATGGGTTATATTCCCTTATGATTTCAACAACTGCAATTTGCAAATTGATGTCTAAATTGACCAATTCTTTCGGGAAATGTGTCCCATAATTTCCGGATGAAGTTAGGCATTTTTTTTTAATTTCCCATTTGAAAATTAATTTTTCAAAGAAATTTATAACTAATTATATTGAAATTAATATTTGCAAATTTTTAGTTCTTTCTCAAAAAAAAAAAAATCTGATAAAAAATTAATTTCAATTCTAGAATTAATAATAATACAAAATAAAAATGAATTTGTAATTTGCATATGTACACATTTTTACTATGAACATAAGTTGAATATTATCAACTTTAATTTGACAATCATAAAAAATTCTTTAATTCTGATAATACAAAACTAAAGATAAAGAATAAAAAAAGATTGAATTTTAAATATAAATTGCATATAATCATTTACTTCTTAACATACATCCTTTTTTTTTTTTAGAAAAAGATAAATAAAGATTGTTTTAAAAAATTTGTATTTTTTCTTAATATTAATGAAGATTAATATAATTACAAATTGTTATTTTTAAAACAAAATATGAATAAGAACTCAATATTAGTTCAATTTTTTCAAATTTGAGCAACAGTTTTACGTGGAGTAATGGGTGGGACAGAACAATCAAAATTAAAAGACAATTTAGCTGGGGTCGATAGTTAGGCATATATATATATATATGTATAGGTAAACGAATAATAATTTGACTGTCAGGAGAACGTCCCTCTGAGGTAAAATAAGCGTATCATTATCCTCGGTCGGGCGAATCTTGTAATGTGCAAACACTCGGCGAGTTCCCACGCGTCAGCCTCGCGGATATATTACACACGTTATTGTGTGCATGGAGACTCAACTTCTTTTTTTTATACATTTATATGTACTTGTACACATGTCAAGTTCAATGAAACAGTAAGCACTTAATTCAACAACAAAAAAAAAAATGTGGAAAAACTTAAAACAACAAAATTTAAAAATTAATCCTATTACGATAATTACTAACCTTCATTTTGAAGGCTACTTTTGGTTGAGCAGGGTGGTAGGGGTGACCAAACAAAAAATTATAAAGACCCTAAGACCGGTTTCAAAAAAATCGAATTCTGTATTACCGACTACTGATAAAGTCTATATCTACATTATCAACTAATATTAGAATAGATTTTTACTTTACCATCGGTCGGTAATTAATTTTTTTTTTTTCCGAAATCCGCTTAGAAAATATCTACTCGGGGGTTTTCAATGTCACTGATTACGAATCTGATATTAGATTTTTAAAATTAAAAATCGCGGATCCTATATAAGTAGTGGAAATTTAAGAAAAATGTTAAGAGACTGACGACACCATTCTAAAAAAATTTGGATAATAATTAATGTCTAACTAACCAAGTGGCATAACATAATAATATCTATGTCCCTTAACATGTATTTTACAAGCTTCACTTTGCCTCTGTCGTGTATATATATATATACTAGTACACAGCTTCCTTTCCCAACCAGACAACTTTGCAGGGCTTCGTTGCCGCTTTCGCTGAAACAGAACCACCGCACACGATTTAATGAACATTACGCTTGTTAGCCTACTGTATTACCCCGACTTGAAAAGAGAGAGAGGAGGGAGAGGAAGTGGTGTTTCTAAAGGAAGTGGTTTGAGAAACTAAAGCAAAAGAGGGATGAAAAGCGCGCCTTTTCAGTGATGATGATGGTGAAAGAGAATGCTTTTAATTTGTCTGCTATTAGTACGGATTAGAGGGACTCGTGCCAGAGCCATACTCATTCGTTTTTTTCGCCCCTTTTTTCTCTCTCTCTCTCTTATTCTTTTTTCTCTATTTTCTCGAAATGATCCCGGACACGAGAGATTTTCGAAGAAACTGATCAACTCGTGCTCTCGTTAGGTTTTGTAATCATTGCAATTGTAGAAGAAAATTCGAGAGATAAAGTTTGTTAAAACTTTTTTAGATTGCCAAAATGAAAAAATCCTCTTCTCCACCCCAACATTTTCTATATATACGCATATTTTCACGGATCTAATCGTTTCGTTAAAAATAATATTTGATATTCCTCGAAATGCTTGGACGAGTATCTCGCGGGACTTTATCTGCTTGTTTTCTTACGACCCGCACTGACCGTTTTCATAAGGGGTCGAAAGAGAGAAAAAGAGAGACAGAGAGAGAGAGAGAGAGAGAGAGAGAGAGAGAGAGAGAGAGATCTGCAGTGACTCGTATCAGGTCTATGCGAAGCAGCCGTCCAAGCAAATTATAATAGTGGACATTGTTTGAAAAATACTCCCGGCTCTCAAGAATAACAGGGACGCCATATTGGCCTGGGCATATGGACATCTGGACATCGTTATCTCGTCCGACTATATGTCGCGCGCAAAAACGGGGGTTAGAGAAAGAGAGAGAGAGAGAGAGAGTGAGTGGGTGGGTTTACATGGGACTTCGCTTCCAAACCCCCCTCCCACATACCCTTATACTCTCATTCCGATGCACAAAACCGGAAATTCCTTCGTCCTTACATTTTTCAAATAATAAAAATCTCTCTCTACAATCTTTCATATATATATATATATATATATATAAATAAAACACAATATTAGTATAATGAACCCTTTTTTTTACTCACGACTATTGGGGGAAAAAAAAAAATTTGTTTCAAATTCTGATGCAATGGTTTAATGAAAAAATTCATTTTTAAATTTAATGCAAAAGATATTTAACCCTTTCGTTCCCAAGATAATCTGAGAACTTTAAAAAAGATAAGTGAAATTGTTCTTACAGTTTTTCGGGTCGCTGATGACGAATTTGAGGTCAGATTTTTCAAATTTTTAAAATTCAAAATGGCGGATACAACATGGCGGACAATTTTTTTTAAAAGTGATTAAATTCGCTCGAAAATGGCTACTCTGGGGTTTTTGGGGTCGCTGATGACGAATCCGGTGTTAGTTTTTGAAAATTCAAAATGGCGGATCCAATATGGCGCCTAATTTTTTTAAAAATTCATTGGATTCACTTGAAAATGGTTACTCGGGGGTTTTTGGGGTCGCTGATTACGAATCTGAAGGCAGATTTTTAAAATTTTCATAAATCAAAATGGCGGATAAAATTTAAAAAATTGACCCAATTCGTTTCAAACTCGCTTCTCGAGGGTTTTTGGGTTTTTTTTATAAATTCGTCCACCATATTGGATCCATCTTTGAATTTTTAGAAATTTCAAAAATCTGACTCCAGATTCATAATTAGTAACCCCAAAAACCCTTGAGAAGGAAGATTAAAACGAATTGGGTCAATTTTTTTAATTTTTTATGCCATGTTGAATCCACCATTTTGAATTATGAAAATTTTAAAAATCTGCCTTCAGATTCGTAATCAGCGACCCCGAAAACCTCCGAGTAACAAATTTCAGGCGAATCTAACAATTTCAAAAATTTGTCCGCCATATTGGATCCGCCATTTTGAATTTTTGAAAACTAACACCGGATTCGTAATCAGCGACCCCAAAAACCCCCGAGTAACGAGTTTCAAGGGAATTGCATTAGATTTTCCAAAAGTCGTCCGCCATATTGGATCCGCCATTTTGAATTTTGAAAAACTAACATTGGATTCGTAATCAGCGACCCCGAAAACCCCCGAGTAACAAATTTCAGGCGAATCTGAACGATTTTATAAATTGGTCATTATTAATATTTATTTATATATTTTTTTAAACAATAGAAATTTTTAGACATCATCTGGTCTAGAAATTTTGAAAACACTATTCCTCCTGAAGTAAATGCCTCAAAGCAGACTTAGAAATATTAATTTTGTTCAGAGTCATTGAGATTTTTGTAGGTGGGACATATATGTCCCATGGGAACGAAAGGGTTAAGTTTTTTATTTTGACGAGCGTTAAAGAAGAAAAAAATTATGAAAAACAATAATTTTAAATCACGACAAACTTTAATGATTCAAAAAAGGGGGGAAATGCGAAAAAGGGGGTGGTGTGCGTTGTAAAGGGATAATAGGGTGGCTAAAGTTTGCAAAATGGAGCAGGGACACGAAAGCCACCGCCGATGGTCTGCTATTAGCAGCACGCTACATGGCAATACGAAAAACATTAGGAACTGAATAAATCTAAATCATAAAAGCTGCAAAGTGCTAACTAATGGATAATAATCAGACTATTGTATATGTATACATTTATTTTTATTTCTGTAGCCACTCTTCTTAAGACATTTGTAATTTGTTTTTTAAGACTTTTTCCAATTAAAAAGTACATGAATATTGTTATCCAAGTAATTATTTAAAATTTTTTTAATTTAACTTTGTATTTGTAATTATCGACATTTTTTCATTTATTTTAACTCGAATAATGAAAATAATCATCAATATAAGTACATATTGATAAAATGAAATTATCTTAATAATAAAAAGTTTATCCACAAGAATTATTTATGTCTATTCAAATACAAATGATGAGAAATTGATCAAAATTAATTAATTATAGACAAAGAATATATTAAAAATTAATTTGATAACCGATGTGAGAATAAAGGAAAAAAGAAAATTTTTTGAATTTTGATTTCTATAGATAATTTAAATATATAAGATTATACATAATAATACTATTATTGCTCTTATTATGCTAATGTTTTAAACGCCTATTAAAAGTAAACGTACTTCAAGTTGGACATGATAGAGAAGCAAAATTTTCGTTTAGAAATCATTCATTTTAAATTAAAATTTTTTTTTTAAATTATACAAAAATAATTCAAATGTTCTCAAAGAAAAATTCTCTAATTCTTGTTGTTTTTTTAATTTTTTCTCTTTATTATAAAAATACACTTGCTGCGGATCACAGTAATAAATTAAAGTACCTTGATTATTCACATGCTTTAGGTGAGTATATATATAGTATAGTATGGTAATATATTCATCTGATATTCCAATATTAATTTATTTAATTTAATATTTTTATATGTTAGTTTTTATAATTTTATTTACATATTTTTACTACGAATACATCAAATAAAATTTTTGCTGAAATAATTCATACTTAAATAATTAATCTAAAATTATTTATATTTAAAAATATATTTTTCATTTCAATAGTTGCATGCATTAAAGTAACATCAATTAATGATGTCACATTTGAAGATTTTGGATATCATTGCTCGAGAAGTGGTCGCGGATTTACTACTTTAAATGAAGCTGTTTGTAAGTATATTTGTTTAATATTTTTAAAAAATATTTAAAAATATTCATGCATGAAACACTTAAAATAAAAATATAAAATACTTTTACAAATACAAATGTAAAAAATAATTATTTTCTTCGCAGCGAAATGTATCTCTTTTTCTAATGGATTCTACTATTGCAACTAAATATCACAGATTTTAAATTAATTCAATAGCAAAAAAAGAGTAATTTTTATTTTTATATGTACTTGAACACACTGCAAGTTTAATGGAACAGTTAAAACCTAACTCAAAAACAAAGAAAATGTAAAACAACAAAATTTAATAATTAATCCTATTACAATAATTACTATAACCTGCGCACTTTGAAGGCAGGTTTGGATCATCTTCTTGGTTGGGCAGGGTGGTAGGGGTGACCAAAAAAAAATATAAATAAAAATTATAGCTTATTCAAAAATTATTCTAAAAAAAAAGTTTAAATAATTATAAATTAAAATTTATGCCAAAAAATTATATTAAATAAATCAAAATTTGATTATAGATATTTTTAAAATTTTTCTTTAGGATTTAATAAAAAAAACTATTAAATTTAGAAAAAATTAAATAATTATAATTGAAAAAACTAAATATATCAATTTTTTGGAACAACAAGATTTTTAGAAATACAAAGTTAAAGAAGAAAAGAAAAATGGCCACCCTAAGACCGATCCAAATGATCCGCACCCTTCCCAAAATAAATTACGATTTGGTTTTCTAACATGTTCTCCTCTCTGTTAATAACTAAAGTGATAATTTAGAAAACACGTTTTC
This sequence comes from Leptopilina boulardi, assembly GCF_019393585.1. Classification (NCBI taxonomy): domain Eukaryota; kingdom Metazoa; phylum Arthropoda; class Insecta; order Hymenoptera; family Figitidae; genus Leptopilina; species Leptopilina boulardi. The sequence continues at coordinate 801,248 of NW_026137994.1, read as the reverse complement.
AATTAATTCAATTGTAAGAAAATGTGTAATTCTTTTTTTACTGTGCGTTAATATTTTATTATTGCTATATATTGTTATGTAAATATTTAATGTTAATAAAAAAGAAAATATATCTAAAATAATATTAGTATAACATTTTTTTTGAACCTATTTTGACCCTTCATTGAATCTATATTAGACCTACTATTACACATGTGTAAAATTCCAACGTCTAATTTGGTAACCAAACTAATCGTAGGGAACAAAAGCAATTTTTAATTTTCAATTTTAATCAGTACAATAAATTGAAAAATTAAACTTATTACGGCTTTTATTACATAATTGTTACCCCTAATTGACAATTTTATTGCAAATTCTAACACAAAATGCAAGTAAAAGTGTAAGGAAGTATTTAGAACGCCTTTAAAGAAAATTGAAATCTGCATTACCGAATACTAATAAAGTCGAGTTTTACATTACCGACCATTTTTTAGAGAGGTGTTTTACAATTGCCATCAGTCGGTAATTTATTTTTCCTACAATTCTTTTTTTAAATAATTTAAATAATTAAATTGTAAAAAAGTTATGGATTTTTTTATCTAAATTATGTCTGTAACTATAACTGTTATCGATAAACATGACATTGTAATCAATTCGAATTTACAAATTTCGAAAAAAAAATATAAATAAATAAAGTGACAATACAAAAGGCAAAAAAAAATTTCAACTTCTTTTCTATATTTTACATTTTTCAACTCTTGACGCATAACAATCAATTTTATGAAACTATAAAAAGAAAGTAATCTTGTCATATATATATAAATTTCTTAAGCAGTTTTCATGTCAAGCGGAGATGATTATTAAATATGGATGTAAATTGTCTGATCGTTTGCGAACTAAACCCAGTAATTTGTCCTGCATGTCTGAGGAGTTGAATAGGTAGATGGAACAGAAAAAAAAAAAATAAAAAAAATATATAATATAATTCCATATTTCTTAACTAGACTTGCAAAGATTATGGATTATGAATTATTACTGTGTATGCTTCGCATATAAAATCAGACAAATTAATTCAATATTAAAAATGTAGAATTATTTCAGAAATTCAGACATGAATTCATATAATTTTAAAATCATTTCACCTATAGTTATATATATATATATATATACTTGTGTATTTTGTATTCCTTTTGGTTTAAGGTAGAGTTTGGGGGTGGGGGTTGGACGAATGTACAAACAGAGAATGGGAATGAATAAAATGAAGGGTTAGGTTTTCAATCGATTGAACGAAATGGACGGAAAGGCTCATGAAACGTTAGTATCCTTCACAATGCATAATTAAGGACTAGGCGACCCCTTTAATCCCGCGGAGCTCGTGTTTGCGTTTTCTCCTGGTGACCGTCGAGACACACAAGTACGGGACCTTTGACCGTAGAGAAACGAACAGAATTACTCCCTTTTCTCTCTCTCTATATATATACATACATCGATGAGAACCGATCGTTTTGCTTTCGACACGATTCGGGCTGGATAGACATAGACGTTTCGATATCGTCAACGAATGCTACTTTATCGGTTCGTTTACGTTTTCACATTTGTCCTCTTTCCTTTTGCGACTTCTCTCAGTAAATACATTCACAAAATTCGATCCACTCGAACTGACACGACAGGTCTTGTAAAAACATTTCATTTTCTCTCTCACTCTCTTATTTAAACGACGTTGTTGCATCAAAGTGAATTTATTATTTCCAAAAAGTGAATTAGACATCAGCTTATCATCAGTTGATAATAGATATTTTTGTTTAAAAAAAGAAAAGACCATTTTTAAATTTTACTACTTTTTTCCACCATATTGAATCGGCCATTTTGATTTATTTGAAATTGCAAGCGAAGAAGTAATAATAATTTGTCGAGGTTTATGTCGAAATTAATTTTGTATGGATAAATTCAATTGAGCTTAAAACTTTGGGGACTAAAAGTGCGAGTGAAGGCTGACGAGTAGACTTAAGTTAAGTAAACCCTCTCAAATAGTTCTCCCCCCCCTCCCCCTTTACCCATTACCCCTCAGTTTACTAGGAAAGTACCCTACCCTCTTTGCAACAACATCGAGTGCATTACCGTGTTCGAAACTTGGTGTTTCGCTCTAACCTGCCAGATTCACCCTTCTTCATAGTCAATGCCATTCATCGACACCCTCCCAAATAAACCACCTGTATATATATATATACATTAACCGACTTAAAATCATCAGTTTTCCACTTCATTCACCTTTTGCCTTTTTTATTTTAAAAAAAAAAAATCGTACATTCGAATATAGGTTGAAAATAGATCCTTTTTCAATAATTGAATTACAATTAGTAAGTTCAATATATGTTGAAAGTAGTACTAATTGTAGTACCTTTGTCATTAAAAAAAAAAAAAAAAATTGAAACAAAGAATAAACCTTATTTGAAAAAAATAATTATAAGCAAATTTTTCCTTACACGAATGGGAGAAAAAGGAAATACTCGGTATTTTTCATTAAATTCTTTTTTGAGGTCAACTATAGCCTTGTGTATAAAAAAAGTCTCGGACCCCTTATAGAGAAACTATATACTCCTATACTACTGATATAAATCTAATTCCAACACCCACCCCCCCTTTTTATTCACCCTTTCTTTTTCAATGTGTTTTGAGGTTAGTTTCCCCAAAATTTATTCGCGCTTAAAAATGTAGAAAATTAAAAGTAGATGGTGTGGACTTTCTGCGGTGGAATGCATTATTGCACTACTGTATCCTTCTGGTGGTATTATAAAACCCTTTAGGCGGTTTCGATTCATTTATTCTTTTTTTTTAATTGGTATTTTTCTCTCCCCCTTAAGATCGAGTTTATTGTATAAAAGATTCAGTCATTTTTGTACCAAGTTTTCATTTTTTTTTTTTTCCTAAACTTCTACATCATGATATTATCAAAAATAATTCTAACACAGAAAATTAAAAGGCATTAAAATAAGCTGCAACGCTTCTTATTTTAATCCAATTTTGCTTATTTTAAGACTAAAATGGATTAAAATAAGCAAAATTGGATTAAAATAAGAAGCGTTGCAGCTTATTTTAATGCCTTTTAATTTTCTGTGTATGCATAAGATGTAGACTAAAATCAGATCACTCAGGCTAATTCCTTTCCTGTTCTAGTGTGTGCTCCTATACTCTGTTCTTGATGCCGAACATTCATTGGAGACCGCAATCTAAGGGGCACAACGACAACCTCGACAACGACGACAGGCAAACTACATCTTAAAGTACTGCTTAATTTATTGGAACACGCCTTGGCTCTTTGGCCGTCTGTTTCCACGGACCAGAATTCAACGACCAATTTGAGCATATATATATATAATCTCAAGACTTTCAAGTTTATACACAATCGATATGTGAATATATCGAAATGAGAGATATTCACAGAAAATTAAAAGGCGTTAAAATAAGCTGCAACGCTTATTATTTTAATCCAATTTTACTTATTTTAATACCAAAATGGATTAAAATAAACAAAATTGTATTAAAATAATAAGCGTTGCAGCTTAATTTAATGCCTTTTAATTTTCTGTGTTGGCACACATTACCAAACATCTCGTTTATAAAATAAAACATTAAGAATATTTTAGAAACAAACTATATATATAATTCTGTCCGATTTTTGATAACATAAAAATTGGATAATTTCTAATCGTATATTACATTAAAAAAGGATATTGTTTGGGGATGATATTGAAGGGGGTGAAGAGCATTGGCTACAACACAATATGGAATGAGTTTGACCGAAAGCTGTGGAATATAGTCGTCGTGAGGATTCAGCCTTGGCGCTGGAAAACGGGCAGCAGAGCGTGTATGGCAGGCGGCGAGAAACTAATGAAATATGGGAAAGCTTTTAGCTTTTAGCCAACGTCTGATATCCGGTGCTGTTGGTATATATATATATATATATATACATATATATATATATATATATATATCCATGCATCCTACTCCGCCTGGGCACGTATACCAGCTTAATTGATGCATCGCTCGTTGCTAATCATGATAAACAATAAATAGACTTATAGAGGGAAAGCCTCTCAACGCCGATAAAAACGCACATATTCCATGACAGGCCTTCAATTTTCCCCCAACTGAAACACCACTCACGGATTTATATTTAATTTTTTTTTTTATCTATAATTCATGATATGAAAAAATATTCCGTTTTTTGATTTTATAAATTTATTTCTCTATTTTTTAATTATTATTTAATTATTCCTAATGAATTTCCGACTATAAAAACGTGGAAACAGAATTCCAAAGGGAAATTATTGGAATTTTCCTGGATATTTCATCGGAATTCCTATATTATTATTATTATAAAAATTCCGACTGAATCTCAAAGATCTCCTTTTGAGGAATCTTTTTAAAATGCATTTTTTTTAAGGGAAGAAATTTTTATATTCTTTTACACTTTTATTATACGGTCCCTTAGTTAAAGAATCGCGAGTCAAGGGGGAAAGGTAAGGAATGGATGTGGGGCCAATTAGAAGATCCTAACCCCTCGACACCCCTAGAACTTTCATCTCTCTTTCTCTCTCTCTCTCTCTATCTTCCTCTTCCCTTCGAACCCGCACACTGGATTTGATTAGTTTAGATTGACGTTCCAATGGCGCCCATAGCTCATCAATGATAAAAAGAAAATTACTATCCACCTTTTTTTTTATTACAATAATAATTATAACTTTTTTCCCTTCAATTTAAATTAATAAAAATCAAAAATTGACAAATTAAACTAAGCTAATCAAACTAATTGATTAGAAAATTCCATTGGTTCGCTGGGAGAAAGGATTTTCGAGAAGATCAGATATCACTCATTTCGGTTTCAAAGGCCAAAGATATACTCTCGTTTCATTAATGATCCTTGCCTTTGATATACATATATGAATAATAAGTAACAAAAAATTCCTTTCGTTAAATTCAAAATACTCGTTTTTCCAATTAAAAATTTTTAAATTTAGAAACACAAAATTATATGTGTTGGAAAAATTGATTATAGTGTTTTTCTATAAATGATTTTCATCTTTTTTTTTCCATTTAGAAAGAGAGAAAAAAAGAGTTAGAGACGAATTTTATCTCCACTGGGAGATACGCCAATGTTGCCCCCATCAGACGGGCGGCTCGTTAGTGACGGATTAGCGATGTACGTGTGCCTCCTCAGCCCTCGATTCCAACCCTGAGAGAGTGTGTATTCAGACCCCAATTCAACGACCAACGTCGACCATCGCCACAACCCCCTCTCTCTCTCCACTTTCGTCGTTCCTCGTCCCGAAGGCAAAAAAAAAAAAAAGAGAGAAGAAAGTGCAAGAATTCGTGCTTCGATATAAAGTCATGCTTTCCCAAGGGATCACTGTGCCAAATTCCAAAGGCTCTTTTTCAATTTAAAAACACTTTCAAATTTATTTCGAAAAGTTTATTTACTTCGTATTCGCTTTTTTTTTGACAAAATAGAATTTCTTCTTTTATTTTAAAGAAAAAGTTTTTTCTTTTTGTAAAATTATATTATATCTAAATCCTATTTTTTTTTTGGATATAAATTTAACCTTATTAAACCAAATTCGAGCCTTGTTTAAACCTTTTTATTTCAAATAATAATAATAAGTGTGTACACGGAAAAAAAGAAAAAGTTATTTTTACTACTTTCATAGTAAAATGGGACCTGTCCGAAGTTTCTGCGCATCTCTGGCAACTTTTACTTAAAAAATAGTAAAATTTACTATTTTTGTAATAATTTTTACTATTTCTGGAGTAAATTTTACTATTTCTGGAGCAAATTTTACTATTTTTGGAGTAAAAGTTGCCATAGATGCGCAGAAACTTCGGACAGATCCCATTTTACTATGAAAGTAGTAAAAATTACTTTTTCATTTTTTTCCGTGTATAAAAAAAGACTTGCCTCAAAAGTTTATAAGGTTATAATATATAATATTTTTCAAATCTAGAATTAAATATTCCGAGTCGATACAATTATAACATTTCTGAGATTCTTCTTTTTTCCTTATTTTTCTTTTGACTGATTTCGTATCCCTTTTCGTATATTTTAACGACTACTTTTCCGGGAGATTCTTGAAAAAAAAAAAGAGAAGAAAAGTTTTTTCTCTGCCTCTCTTAACATTTTGAGGACTAACCTGCCCTCAAAGAATTAGCATGTGAGTAACAAGGAGTCCTACCCGCAGGCTTGAGTAAAGGAACAAGGAAGGGAGAGAGAAAGAGAGAAGGGAAAAGGGTCGTTTCCACAGGGCGTATAATCATCCCCTTGCAACTTCTTTTTCTCTCTCTCTCTTTATCCCTTTTTATCATTTTTCGTTTCTTTCACTTCCAATTAGAAAGTCTCAGCCACGCGACTCTACTCGTTTCCTCATAGTATTTTTTTCTTTCTTTCTAAATTTCGTTTATTTATTGCGACTCGTTTTTGTTATAATAAAAATTTTTTTTTTAATATAACTTTAAAGTTTTAAATTTAAAAGTAAATCTAAAATGAATATCTCGAGAAATAGGTATACAAAATAGATACACAATTGTAGATTCAATGTGGGACCAAATAAGTAGGTTCCATTTAAAAATAATTCTATCAAAATTCTAATTCGAAAAATGAAAATTTTTTGTAAAAGAAAATTCTTGAAAATGGAAAATATTGTTAACAATTGACAGACTGTGAAGACATTGAGATTGAAATGTAAAGCGTAAATAAAATGAACTGACAAATTGAGACTTGACGGAGAGTTATAGAAGGATGGAAGATGATAAAAGCGTGGGTGAGGTGAGAGAGGAAATGAGTAAGAGAGATCGAGAGAGAGAGAGAGACCGGGGGGAGTTTGGGCTTTGCTCACACAAGTCCTAATGAGGACTTCACTCTCCCCCCGAGGGCGACCGATAACGAATCCTCCTACCATCATTCTCCAAACCCCTCACACCAATCACACGCAAATTATAACCATCGACCACCCTTCCACAACCCTTGTTAAATACATGAAATGTTTCTATATATGTGCACATATACATATATATATATATATTTTATTGAAGCTGATATATTTATCAAATTATTATTATAGTTATAATGATTCTTGTATTTCAATTTTTTTATGAAATTTTACACAATTTTGATTTGTATAATGCCAAAAAAAAATTTCTTGGGGAAATTTTAACAAAAATATTCTGGAAAGTGAAAAAATTCTTTATTTGGTCTTCTGTTATATATAAAAGTATTTTATAAAAACACAACTTTATAAATGTTATTTTTTTTGCAATTATATAAATAGAAAAGGCAAATAAAATGTTTCTTTATTAAAATAAAATATCCGCGTATTCATACACACAAATTCAAACGAAAAAGGGACCATTCAACAAATAATAAAAAATTAAAATCTACATATCCAAATATTGAAAAAAGAAATAAATTTTATACGTTAAAAAACAAATGTTGCATCGAAAAAAAGAGGGAGAGTCTAGATTTTCTACTTTTTTTTTTTTTTTTTTGACCTGATCCGTGAGTTTTGATGCAGTTATGACGTTTCCGAATTCAACGAGTGTAGCATTGTTACACTGTGGCTTGGAAAATGAAAGGGGTTGATGAGAATTGTTGGGACGCGGGGCAATTTTAGCAATAGTGTGATAGAGAGAGGTTGGGGGGGGGGGTGCGCGCGGAACAAAAATGTCCTGACTGTTGAAAAACGTGACACACTGGACCGCTCTAGGTAGCCATCCTGGGACAGAGGTTAATTTCCCATATAGAGCCACAATTCTATCAAACCTATTCTTCCAATCGGGACTGGTTAGGCAACTATAATAATTGGTGAGGATCGATCGTTTTGTGAGAACGATAGAAAGAGGAGGAAGAGAAGAGGGGGTTAACACCCTAGAGAGCTAGCTTCGAATCCAATGTGTATATATGTCGTTGGCTGAAGAGTAAAGAGGGTTGTCGATGTGATGATCGAGTGTATAGAGAACGAGAGGGACTGCCATAAAGAGAGGATGAGGGTATTGTGTTAACGCGTGCCCCAAAAAAACCTTGTCAAATATATATACGATAAAACTCGTCACCAGGAGAAATTGACACCGGCTTTCGATTTTTTTTTTTTTCTTTCATTTTTTTCCAATTTTATATATCTTTCCCAATAATTGAAAACTAATTACCCAACAATTCAGAACATTAGTCTTAAACTTAATTTGAGTCTACATTGAATCTATATTATAGATCAAATTTGAACCTATAGATTTGATTTACATTTGAACCTACATTGGACCTAATAGAACCTGTACTGAACATACTTTTGTGGATCAAAGTTTTTATATAATTTTCAACTTATTTGAACGCAGATAGTTATAGATGTTTGAAATTATACAATTTTAATTGCATATTTATTATAAAAACTAAACTCTATAAAATACCCTCCAACTAACTAACCCCCCCTCTATGTCTCATTTAAAATTTTTCAATGCAAATTGAATCGTACAATTATATTTCGAAGTCGTCGAGAGAGAGAGAGAGAGAGAGAGAGAGAGAGAGAGAGAGAGAGAGAGAGAGAGAGAGAGAGAGAGAGAGAGAGAGAGAGAGAGAGAGAGAGAGAGAGAGAGAGAGAGAGAGAGAGGAAGGGGCAAAGAAGGAATTTCCCATTTTAATGGAGATCGTTTGCAACTGTTTAATTGTCCACATCGTCTCATCCTTCCCATTTTCATCATAATCATTGGGGATTGTCGCATTAACAAGAAGCACATCTCATTATAAGTTGACATAACTACACGAACTGTCCCCCAATTAAGCAAGATCGCAACGATATTATTTCACAAAACTTATGAGTTTGTCATGCAAAAAAGAAAGAAATAAAAATGTCGGATAAGTGCGACCGGAAATAGAGATGTTCCGTTAAAAAAAAAAGTATATCAACTATTTATTTTATATCAAACTTTGTTTATTATAATATTAATGAATTCTATTTTTTTCTTTTAATATAGGGATATACATTGAAAAAAAAAAATATTGAATCAAGAAAACCTATGTACTTGACCGTATTTTATATACCAATATTTTCTTGATCCAAAAAATTTTTATTAGTTTGAAGTAAATTTTCTTGGATCAAGAAAATATTATGGTATATATAAAATGCGATCAAGTATACATAGATTTTCTTGATTCAATACTATTTTTTTCAGTGTATTTTTTTGTTAATATCACATAATTATATGCAATACATTGTATAATAAAATGAAACAATTAATGGAAATTAATTACAATGCGAACTGATAACATGAAACTACGTATAATAAGGAGAAAAGGAGTAGACCGAGAGAGATAGGATATTTGAGAGATGCAATGGGGGAAACTACGAGCCGCTTTTAAACTGAAACAAATGCAGAGGAAGTCCTCTATGTGTGTGTGTGTGTGCGGTTGTATCTCATTCGAAATTCAATTAGTCGCCCATTTTCGTCAAACGTGTTCTACAATTTCCCGCCAAAGAGATTTCAATTCCTGGCGCGCATCGCGTGCAAAAAACTATCGCGATAGAAAATGCGCTTTTTCAAAAAACAAAAATTTTAAAGTCACATTTTATGATTAAAAAAAAAACCTGTTAATCACACCACGATAAGAAAAATTTAAAATATAAATTTTGAAACAAAGATAATACCTAATTTTTTATACGCAATTTATTTAATATGGCAAAAATTTGAAATACAAATATTTTTTCCCCTCATTTCACGTCTAAAATAATAAAAAATTATTATTCTAATTAGAGGAAAAAAATTCTATGCTAATATAATAGAATTATCTTTAATTTGCAGTCCATTCAAATAAAAAATAATCATATTGATTTTGAGTAAAATTAATATTAATATTTCACAAGTGTAAGTGTGAGAATAAATTTCGTTGCATAGTGATGATAAAGAACAAAAAGAGGAGATTAAAGTTTGAATTTTAATTAAAACAATAATAAAAAAAAAAATTATATAATAGAACTATTGTTACTATTGTCATTTTAATATTTCAGACAAGTTATATTTAAAAGCCAATAATGTGCTACGAGTCAAACACATTGTGGGTAATAGTAATTATTTAAAATAGGTTATATATTTTTGAGAAAAAGAATTAATTAAAATACAAAATGTTTTTATTAAAAAATGCCTTTCTTTTTGTTTTTTTAATATTTTCTCTTAATTTACTAAACACTCTGGCTGTCGATCACAGTAATACTTTAAGATATTTTAGTCATCGAAATGCCATAGGTAAATATCTTTTATTACGAAATCTATATCTATTATTTGTTATTCTAATTTGGATTTATTTATTATTATTTACCAAAAAAAAAAATTCAAGTTTTTTTTTTAATTAAATGAAAAAAAAATGTATACAATAAGTTATTTTTATCTATTTTTCTTATTTAGATGGATGCATTAAAAGAATTTCAATTAATGACGTTGCATTTGACGGTTATTATGAGTTTAAATGCGCAAGAAGTGGTTATAAATATAGAACATTAATGGAGGCTCTTTGTAAGTATTTGAAAAAAAAAATTTATATATACACCTATATGCATATTCCAAATCAAAATTTAGATATTTAAAAAAAAAAAATATTTAGAAATAATATTGTTTATGTTAAAAACTGCATTTCTAAAATGTTCTCTTTCTTACAGCTGATTGCATCTATTTCTCTAATGGATTCTACTATTGCAACTAAATATGATTAAATATGAATTTTTTGAATTAAATTCAATAGTAAATAATGCATAATTCTTTTTATTTATACACCTATAATATATTTTTTCCTACATAAAAAAATTTATGACTAACTTTCCTTTTTAAAATTTGAGAGTAAATAAATTAATAATAGAAATTTAATATACAAATTAATTATATCATGCCTTTTAAAAATAAAAAGAACTTACCAATATTGATGAGGGAGACCTGCACATATATGGCGATCGCGATTTCAATTAGTACAAGAAAGACAAACAACGAAAACAAATAAACATCCTAAGAAAATTTAATTCGCGATTATAAAAATATCGAATTAACACTCCCGAATCTAATAATTTTTAACTCCGTCACGACACATACCGTTTACCTGCAACAAAAAATAAATTCAATTAATAATTGTCACGCTCCACGAGAGAAAAGGGACAAAAAAGTTTTACCACCAGTCGGTATAATATAGTTTTGTCGGAGGAATTTTTGCGTATTTAATAATCAGTCAACTCTATTCGTTAATAGAACACGGTAAAACAGTTTTAAATAGTCAAAACTTTTCTTTTCAGCAGTAAAGTAAAAAACAGATTTTTAAACCAATCATTATTATGAATTTAATCGGTCTAATATATCTGTTTTATCAGCAGTCGATATAATAGTTTTGACTAAGAATTATCAAACGACTTTTCTCACTTAATCACTACAGTTAATTTTAAAATAAAAAATTTCTAATAATTTATTTCTATAATAATAATGTTTGTATACTTAAGACGTTTCCTTTTTAATTAAACTTTCTTGCCGACACTACACCCAGAGAAAAAATTTATTAGTTTTGAATAAAAACGTATATTTAAATCATTTTTATTTATTTCAAATAAATATTTTATTTAAATTAAATAAATAAATGTTTGTTTGAAATTGTCGTATATGTTTCTTACAAATAAACAATTTTATTAGTACTTTTTAAAAAGGTACATTTGTGGCAAATAAATAATATATTTAATTGAAATAAAAGTTTATTCGAGTTCAACGCAAGCATGCGCAGAATACTGTATACGATATAACTTTAAAGATGTCGGACGTAGTGAAAACGAGGTGACAGATTAACGCGACCAAGCAGTTGTTTGTACAAGGATTGATTATTATTTGATTAAAACAAATACTAATTTTAGGATAATTAAAGAAATGTTTTTATTCGCGAGTGTTTATTAATTAAATCACACTTTCCTTTTATTTTGAGTGCCTTTCTCCCTGTTGTGTCTCAAATGTGAAGCAGAATTCAAATCAACTTATCATTGACACAGAGAAATGGAAATTGTTATGTTTCAACAATATCCACGGAACATACAAAAAAATAACCACGAAATGTAAAAATTTAAGATTTTCAATTTGAATCATAAATTTTAATTATATCAATTCCAGAATATTTGGCTGAATACCAGGCAATTTTGCAATTTGTCCTAAATATAAAATATATTTGTAGCAAATAAAAATTTATTTGTCTCAAATTTAAATATAAAAATTTATTTGAGACAAAGAAAACTTTAGTAGGCTCTGAGACAAATATCCATTTTTATTTAAGTCAAATACATTTTATTTAATTCAAATAAAACATTTCTCTGGGTGTATGATAATAATAAAAACACTAAATTCGCCTTAACCTCTCGCACTCAATCGTACTCAGCCTTAGTCGAATCACTGCATTGTTTTCGCGCATGCGTTAAATCTTTGCAGAAAATATCTGTAGAATTAACAGATTTAAGAACATGTAAAATCTCTAAATCGACGTTAAAGAATTACCAGAATATTTTTTTTCCGTGTAAAGTAAATTAAATCTAAAGAGGACCTATTTTCGACCTACATTAAAACCTCTTTGAACCTTTCTTATGGACCTATGTTGAACCTAACTTTAATCCAATGTATATATGGAAAGAAATTATTAAACAGAATTTGATTTTAAAAATTGTGGAACCGTATGGATATAATAGCAATAATGATTACAGTAATGAAGCAAGTGTATAGTGAAAGAGAGAGAAGCTGCTTTATGAAAAGTAATTCCTCTGTGTTTTATGAACTGATGGCAGCAACACACTAACGACGTCATTACAATTACAAACGCTGAGACGACGACGTCGAGACTTGAAGGGGTCCTATACGTTGCCTTTTAGCTGAGCTACAGACCGCATCATTCTCTCTCTGCGCTTTCGTTTCGGAGGAACAACCCGTATAGCTGAACTACTACCTCATTTCCGGTGCAACTTCGTCGTCGTCCTCATCAGATTGGGAAACGGGAATTTAGGGATTCGTCTGAAAATGGTGGTGAAGCATGGCTCACCGTTATATAGCCAAACGAATCTCATTCTGTACTCGATAGCAATTAGGATTAAACGTGACCAATCGGCTCTCTTCGTCTCTCTTGCGAGATCGATTTCAATTTTTTTTTTTTTTGTTAACCATACACTTTTTTCCAAATCAATCATCAGAGTTCAGAAAAGATGTGTGTAAATTCAAAAAGCAACAAAAATTTAATAATCCATCTTTTTAATAAAAAAAAAAAGTATAGTAAAATAATTTTATATATTTTCGTGTGAATTTATGCGGGAGCAATTCATCATCATCAACGACTAAAGAAAAAAAATGGAAGTAAATGCAATACTCTAATTGTCACATACACATCTCATAAATGTACGATTTCAATTTGGAAAGCACTCGCGCACTCTTTAGAGAGGTGATAATTATCAGTCTCTCTTTCTCCTCGCGTAGGTGTTATAACGAACGAAAGATGAAAGCGATGGTAGTTAAAGTGTAATTGTGCAAAGGAAAGAGAAAGAAAGAGAGATGACGAACCTATTTTCGACCTATATGTTATACCTAATTGACCTACATTGAACTTTAGAAGGTTCAGACCTTTTATCAGACCTATACTTTAAACATATATCTTGAAACTACATTGAAACTATTTTGAGCCTATTAGACCTACTTTGAACCTAAGTAAGACCTATATTGCGCCAGTAAAGGACCTACTTTTTCTAATATATTCAATCATTTTTTAAAACTATCCAAAAATGATATAATTACAATGACGTTAAAAGGGTATTCTTTTTTTTTTTGAAAAAACTGATTCTAAAGTGAGAGCACGTTATAGTGTATATATATTGTGCGGGCGCCTTATTGGACTTGGTTATTAAACTATAAACCTAGCGGATACTCAGCGTGCCTCAATAAATTATAGCAGTGGAGTGGCCAAACGATAGTATATCCTCGGATAGGCATGATACGGCGAAATAGTTGTGTGCATACCTCACTCCCTCTCTCTCTCTATCTATTACCATCATCTCTTTCCTCCGGCCCTCCTCATCCCTATTTTAATGGTGGGTGATAGCCCTACCCTCCACCCTTCTCTGTACTAAATAGTTCCGATTTAACGCCAAAGAGAGGAACCTATATAACTACTCTCAGGGATTAATACCAGATGGAATTCGCACTTAGGATATCCCTAACATTATAACCCACAGTCACGCGGCTAACTTCTGATTTACCGTTTATAATAGCTTCGAACGCGAATTATCCGGAAGTACCTTTCCCTGTTTCCTCTCTCTTCCCTTCTTGCTATATATGTATATAGATCGACTTACTTCCAAAACCAAAAGTACGCTGGACGCGCCAAAACTGTGGCATACCTTCACGAGTACCAAGCCTCTATACAGTATATATATATTGGATAACATCATTGAACAACAATGTTGGCAATCATATTGTATGTGATGTCATTCACTTTGGACAATGGGCTGATGATTGCAAACACCAAGATCATTTCCATAATGCTGATGATATATATATATATATATATATATAACAGTTGAGATATAGTATTTGATTTGATTCATCAATTTTACTTTTTGATTATCAAAAATAGTAATTTATTAAACAAAAAGGGTGAAAATACAATAGAATATTATCTAAAACTTTGCTATAAACAATTTGGATGAAAATTTCTTTTTATCCAGTGGGAAAAGCACAATTGGCTGAATATTGGTCCAATATTGGGAGCACTTTTGCCAATCTTAGACCAGTTATTTTTATCAATATTGGACTAAGTCTGGGAGTGTAGAGACCAATGCCAAGGCTCGAATTTCAATATTGGCCCAATATTCAAAAATACAAAAAATCAGACGTCAGCCAAAATTAAAAAAATTAATTATTAAAACTGAAATATAATAAAAATTTTTGTTATATTTATATATTATATTTTATTCTATATAATAACATTATTATTTCCCTTCGGATCAAGGGTTATATATAAAATCAATGTATTCTTAAGTAAATACATTTTCAAGTAAATGTTTATACTTACAGTTTTTCTTTAATGCAATTTGAATTTCACGCTACCTTAACTTTCCAACTATCCGCCAGATGGCAGAGTTTTTCTCTCTCATAAACAACATTAATCAGTTAGGGTATAAGTATATCCACGATATGTACAGAATCTTTACAATATCTCTTTTATTTAGCTGATAACACAGACCTACAAATTTTAGACCCAGAAATCGGAATAGTCATTTCCCATGTAATTTTTCACGCTGAATCCAAAAATGACAGCGAACCTGCTCTATCACGTCCGAATTTCGAGATATTCTAATCTAAAAGCGTGAAAAAGGCCGTTTTTGGCAACATTCAATCATCTATATAAAATCTCCAAAAAATTTTTTTAAGCGTTGGTTCAAATTTCTAAAGAAAGTACTACTATTTGCCTTTTAAAATTTTCCTGGCCCATTCAAATCCGATTTTTTTTTCACTCAGATACAACCATTTAAATTTTGCGTTACACGACCTGAAAACCCTAAAAAAAGGAAAACTAAGTACTTAAAAATTGAAACTTGTTACTCGGGGGATTTCGAGGTAGCTGATTACGATAACGATGCCAGATTTTCGAAAAAATGGCGGATTCAATACGGCTGCTATCAGAATCGTCATCAAAGATGTAAAATACTCCCAAGTTACGCGATTTTCAAGCGAATCAGTTGAATTTAAAAAAATATCCGCCATATTGAATTCGAAATTTTTAATTTCGAAAATCTGACATTAAAATTGCAATCAGCGACCCCAAAAACCCTCTTAGTAACGAGTTTTAGTTGAAGTTCTTTGCAATTTTATTTTTCCTTTTTTAAAAAGTTTTTAGGTCGTGTAACGTAAAACTCAAATGGCTGTATCTCAGTGAAAAGAAATCGAATCGGAACGGGCCAAGAAAAATTTGAAAGGTGAATAGTAGTACTTTCTTTATAAATTTGAACCAACGCTTAAAAAAATTTTTTGGAGATTTTATATAGATGATTGAATGTTGCCAAAAACGGTCTTTTTCACGCTTTCAGGTTAAAATATTTCAAAATCCTGACGTGATAGACCAATTTCGCTGTCATTTTTGGATTCAGCGCGTGAAAAATTATACATGAAAAATGACTAGTCCGGATTCTGGGTCTGACAAAATCGAAAATTTTGTAGGCCTCTGTAATTGTTAATGTCTAGCATGACTTTAGAAAATTTTTTTCTTTTTCTTCGTTTATTGCGGATTATTTTATATATACCCTTGATACGAAGGGAAATAATAATGTTATTATATATAATAAAATATAATATATAAATATAACAACAAATTTTATTATATTTCAGTTTTAATAATTAATTTTTTTAATTTTTGTCTGACGTCTGATTTTTTGTATTTTTAAATATTGGGCCAATATTGAAATTCGAGCCTTGGCATTGGTCTCTACACTCCCAGACTTGGTGCAATATTGGTAAAAATAACTGGTCCAATATTTAGCCAATATTCAGTCTTGTCAATTTCCCACTGGGTATTTAAGTTTTTAGAAAAAAAAAAAAAAAAAAGGTTGCTTCATTAGACCTGAACCTTTGTCCAGAAGTACACAAGGATTATACTATGAGAGACAAGGACTTTGGAGTAGTTTTGTGAGTGACACTACTTAGGGTTTTGGTTTTGCGTTTGTGGCGAAGTCCCGTATAATGATGCACGCGGTATTGCAAAAGGGGAAAGAGAAGAGAATATATAACATAAACGTGGAGAAACCAAGGGAGAAAATGAATAGAGATGATAGAGAGGCAAAGGGGTTGCAATGAGAGTGAAATAGAGAGGGAAGACTACCTCACTACTTCGTTAATTGGCACTAATTACGTCCTCTAATTATTGTACTCCGCTTCGAAACATTGCCAGACTCTTGGATAGGGAGAATTAAAAGGAAGAGGGCGAGAGAGAGAGAGAGCAAGAAAGACAGAGCACCGCGAGAAAACCGAAGAAACTTGCAGAGCGTTATGAACATATATAACCAACATCGTTACACTGGGAGCAAGACGCATTTGTCGAGAGTTAAAAAAAATTCTTTTGTATCTTGTAAAAGAAAACATTTGCCTACATTACAAAAATATACTATTTTCTCTAGGGTTCAAAAAGACTACTTTACTCCCTAAAATTAAAAAGTAACCAACTCCCTATGGTTCAAAAGACTTCTTAGGGTTCGAAAATACTACATTTCACATTGGGATCAAAGAATCTACTTTACTCCCTGGGTTTCAAAGAGTTGAAGAACGTCATTTTACCGCACTTAAAAACTATAAACACTATGAATCTAGTAAAAAAATGATTAATCTAAAACAGGAGAGCTCTTTTTGTAATAAAAATAAGATTTTTTAAATGAATTATACAATTTGTGGTATAATCTCCAATTGATTGAAATTTCGAGTATTTTATATAATATATATATATATATATATATATATATATATAAGCGAGTAATGCGAATAATTTTAATGAAACAATTTGGATCCGACAGTGCATTAACAGTACGTTTGTGCCGTCTGTTCGGTGCCACAGAGGCGCGCAACTATATTTGCTTCTAACCCATTAGATAACAACCCTATATCCTGTCTCATCGATTTCCTTTCTATCATTGCATCCGCAAAAATTTCCAATTTAATATATTATATGTGAAATTATAATTAGGACAAATTTAACTAATTTTTTTTTGTCTAGACGGATTTTTATATAATTTTTTTCATTTTAATATAAAAAGTGTATTTAAATATACTATATTATATATGTATAATTTGGTAAAATTATAACAACGCAAAATGAATCTCGAAGAGTCTCTAATGGCTATTTACTGTGAGTGCAGAGAGAGAGAGAGAGAGAGAGAGAGAGAGAGAGAGAGAGAGAGAGAGAGAGAGTCCAGTAGCAAATTACGAAAAATAAGTACGAAAAGCTTTGCCAAGCTTTCAGCACACAATAAAATCGTATAAATTATTTTAATAGTCGACCGCTATTACCCTTCGTATACATATACACATATATAGACGTTAAACATGTTCATCAGTTGTTCAACGTACTTACATTCAAAACACACACACATACTAGATGGACTTAATTTCGGTGTTCCTGAATAGGTCCACTTAGTTGCTCATGTGGACCATCCAACGAATTCGTTATACGCATTTACCATATATATATATATAAAAGTGAGATATTTTTTTAACATACAAAAAAAAGCTTTTTTTTTTACTTCTTTCGCGTTTTTCTGGCCAATTGCCAAAGTGTATATCCCAGGGATAAAGAGGAAGCGAAAAGCTAAATTAAAAATTGTTACTCCAGACTGTTTCCACATTTTTCGTCGTCGTCGTCATCATTGTCGTAATTCGTTAAATTATCACTCACACATACACATACTGTTTCTAACAATGGTTTATTTTAGACTTAAATTATTATACAAAAAAAGTGGAAAAAAATAAATACACAGGTAGAACAAAATAAAAAGGTTATATATAGAAACAAAAGAAGTAAAAATAATAAAGAAAATAAAAGATTTCCTAATAGGTGAGCTGATTGAAACAATTTAACATTTTATGGGTCTCGTAAAGATGAGGAGGGGAGTTGTAAAAAAAAAAGTGTACTTTCTGATTTTACTCCGAGAGTATAGCTATATATCTATAGAGAACGCAGGCCTTTTTCTTTCGCCAGGTTGGTAAATTACAGTAAGGTGCATTGAAATGAAGCTTTTTTTTGCTGGCCTTTGGCTCTGATGTTTGCTTACGTATTACCCCCTCTCCAAAAAAAAAAAAAACTCAACGTCTTTTTCCCCTATTTTTTGGTTTTTTATTCTCTTTTTCCCTCATAAACCATGCATCAATTAATAACTGACGGTAGCACTCGCATGCATTTTTTCATCCCCCTCCCTCTCACTTCAGAAACTTCTAGAGTGGGACAGAGAAAATATGCCCATTTATTTAATTAAATTTTTTCGAAAATATTTTTTCTGTTACTTTTTCATTAAGCTTATAAATATATCTTTAAACTTCACTCTGAAGTATAAAAAATTAAAAAAAAATTATTAGATTTTTTTGAGAAATAACGATAAATAACAATTGAATCGGACATATGTGAGAATAATGCTTTGGACTCGTATGCCAGTTCTTCATCACATTTAGACGACATAGAACGTAAATTAGATATAGTTGTAAATTGAGTCTTGTAACACGAATGAATATGAATCTCATATTCACGTTTTGGATTAGAGAGAGAGAGAGAGAGGGAGACGTCAACGCATGTCGTTGTAGAAGCAACAAAGGTGCAGAGAGAGGAAAGCAGTATAATGGTGATGGATTCCCCTTCCGCAAATGGCACATAACTAGTTGCATAAAGTACAATTTGACATGGTTGCGACTCATTTTCAGTTAAAGTTTCTTAAAAAAATGTATTTATGTTTTTATTCCCTAAAAATGTAGACGAAAAAAAATTTAAGCCAATCTACAATTTAGAATTGAAATAAACAAAAAAAATTACAATTACCCATTTTTTTTATTCCCTAGAAGCAGAAAAAGCTACTTTACTCTCTAGAGTGGAGAAATTGTTTATTTTCTAAGATTTACTTAGGTACTTTATTTCTTAGTGTTAAAAATCGCTCCATAAAACTCAATTGCTTCGAGCGTGAAAGCATTTACAAAAAAATTTTTAAAATAAAAAAAAGAAAAGTTCGATTGAGTTTTCATAGCACTTTATCTTTTATATAGGTTATTCCGAAAATGTACCCGCACCAAAAACAGACCCCCTTCCACCCCTTCACGAACGAAAAAAGCCTTTTTCTCGTCACGATTTCGTATAGCGTGGGAGAATCCATTGTTAAACTTTTGTTACAAAAGGCAATTTCATAATTTTTACAAAATCCTTCTGGTTTATTGTTTCACCGCGTAGAAAGAAGTTCCAATAAAGTCAAGTTTTTTTTGTTCTTTTTTATTTTTTTGAAAATCGATTATAGAATCTATACAGTGGCGCTCTCTATCAACTCTTATTGTATTTGACTCCATACTCTAAATATATACATATACGTACATATATTGGCGAAATGAACGAATCTCGTATTGTTTGCTATTTTCCGCTCGTTTGACATTAAAAAAAAAAAAAAAAATCTCTCCCGATATACATGGGTCAGTGTTTTTAATTGTAAAACTTATCCAATTAATGCGAACGAGCTGAGCAAACTATAGAATAAACCACTCTCTCTCTCTCTCGCTTATCCCCCTCGTCGACCGCCTCTCTCGCATATCCATCGTTTAAACACTAATGAGGGAGCATTCATCCAAGACAAAGCCCTGGTAACTTTTCTTTGTATTAATTAATCAAATAACAAAGTACGTTGAAAATATCATTAAAAAAATAATAATAATAGAAAAAATTATTTGAAAAAAAAACAACAGATATATCGCAAAAATATCCGCAATTCAGAAAGTAGATAATAATAAAAAATAATTTAACAAGCCACAAATGAAAGAAAACTATTAATGGTAAAAAATTATTTTAGATTTATTATTATAAAGAAAAATTTGTTTACTCCCTATGGGTTTAAAAAGCTACATTAATCACTAGGGTATACAAAAAGATACTTTATTCCCTAGGGTTCAAGAAGACTATACTTAATTCCCTATATATAAGGTTCAAAGAAGGTTAGGATTTAAAAAGCACTTTATCGGGGTTCAAAGAAGTACTTTTATGCCCCAGTTAAATAAATTCAAAATTTCCCTTTTAAAATTATATAAGTAATCAAATATTTGTAAAAAAAAAAATTTTTTTCCAACACAAACTATGAAACTTCTAATAGGGATATATAACTTTCGTTTCAAAATAAAATCCACCTTTACAATTCAAAGGCTTTAATGATCGTCGTCGCTGCTATATAACGAGATCTTCGTCGTCATTATCTTGCGTGTGTATTTCAATAACACACGCGCCTTTGACTTAAGGACATGCGTGCTGAAAAATGCATAAACACGCGCGTGCGTGACCTTCAATATATAACAAACTCTAATTGATGTGGATATCAATTGCAAAAATAAGAAGTAAAAGAAAACAAAATATTACATTGGGAGACAAATTTTTGTAAAAAGAAAAAGAAATGATATAAAAATTTAATTTAATTAGATAAAAAAGTTATGAAAAAAAAATATTTGTTCAAGTTGACGTTCTTTATAGATAGGGTATTTAATTTATTTTTTTTTTTATTTTTATATACAATATATAAAATGCCCGTATAATATGGCAGAGGGAGTTTCCTTTGAAATATTATTAATTGGCCGAGATAAAATATTTCTCTCTCAGTGAAAAAGCCAGGTGTTACTAATAATTTTCATTTACAAAGTGGCGACAAACTTGACGAGCCATTCGCGAGGATATCATAGCATTTTTTTTCGCAGTTTAAGTATTCGAGTACTCTTACGTATATGTATATATACATATACGTGAATGAAACTGCAAAATCTTCCACGGTCTTGGACGATCAAGTAGTCGGATATTTTATTCGCTCGAAATATTCCAAGACGATGCATCGAGCCAAGATTTTTAAGTTGCTCTTGAATATAACGTTCGAATAGTTATACGATACGAAGAATATTTTTTAATTTTTCTATCTCAAATATTTTATGGAAGACAAAATATTATTATATAAAAATTTTTTTCAATGTGAATTGAATTACAAAAGAAGAAAATAATTTTTTCAACGAACAGTATGGTCTAAAGTCAACAATCGTCAAAACCAAACGATTAGGGTTCAATTCTTCATGAGGATGAATTTTTCTACGTTAAAATATATAAAAAAAAAAATTTAAATTTCTCTCAAAAAAGATAATATCAGTCGGTAAAGTAGAAACGAGAAAATAATAATCAATATATCCCGTATGCATTAACAATTAATTAATCTAGACGTTTAAAAAAAGTAAAAATTTTGATAACTTGACAAACGTGTGCGTGTTTCATGGAACTGATGATAAATAATTCACGAAGCCTTTTGCAATAATAAAGGGGGGGAGGAAGGGTTTTTTTTTTTTTTTTTTTTTTAAAGGAGAAGTGGGTGGGACGAAGGTAGGGAGGTACTTTACGGGACATTTATCTGGTAGTCGTAAAATTTAAAAATTCATTCAGCCAACTTGCAGTTAATAATGTAGACTCGCGTGACTAGCTCCTAGAAATAACACACATATACAGTCGACGTGTATTTCTCTTGCGTGGATTAATATTTGATAACTGCCTGGTAAACTGACGGTACTCACGTAGTGTATTTGTCACAACGTAGAAACACATTTGACATTGCCGAATTTTTTCGAAACATATATATATATATATATATATATATATATATATATATATATATATTGTAACGAACCCTAAACATATAATTTTTCCATCTTTCTTTAAGCGAAAAAAGAAAATAAATTTCCTTCTTTACCTATACAGTCGGTTATGCAGATTACTTTGTTACTGACGATTAAAATTTTTTTTTTTTATTGTCGAGAGGGTAAAATAGAATTATTCATAAACCCAAATAAGAAATTTATTTACCATCTGTTGGTAATAGAGATCTTTTTATAACCGGCAGTTGGCAATGCAGAATTCTTCAGGACTTCTTTTTTTTTGATAATTTTGTCTGGAAAATTGAATTATTTTTTGCTCTTTTTTCGTAAAAATTTTCCAAACTCATTGCAAATATGAATTTTTAAGATACGAGCACTTGAATCGTTTAAAAAGTTATTCTAGAGTTAGTGAGAGAGAGAGAGAGAGAGAGAGAGATTCTCTATATGGGGGATATATGCAGTGCACGCACGATTTTGAATCTCTGTAATGAACGAGCCCTAATCGGATCATAATTTCCCGAGGTAATTTCGTGAGAATTTCGGAGACAATTTGGCATTCCTAACCTCTGGCACGTTTTGCAGGCACGCTTTCCACTCTCTCTCTCTCTTTCTCTATCTTATCCGTTCCCATCCCTACGATCCTAATATTAGCGAGGTTCTTTCTCCATCCCTTTTACCCCTTCACACTGCCGTCAAAAGTGAAGAGTAATTTTCTCTAGTATGTCTCATTCTCACTCACTATATCTTTCTCTCACGCACGCATCGTGACATCACACGTCGCTAACTAATTCTATAAACCACTCCTTTCCTTCTAAAGGTGGAGGTACGATTCTCGCCCCCTCCCGCTACAACTGCATCTCACACAGCACTGTTGATACGTGACCGCGTCGTTCTCGAACCCCGATGGTACCTCTTTCCATCACCTTTCCCCCTTTCCTCCCCTCGCACTACCCTCACCAATGGTCCAGAGTCTCGCAATCAGTTCCCGTAATGCTGCAATTCAGGGTTCATCAGAGCGGCCATTTTCCTGACACCCCTTATTACCGCCATTTTGTCGACGTCGTGGCCGTTACTGCTATTCATGTGTATATATACGTATATGTGTATGTCTGTCCAATTGGATACTCACACTTTACTGGAATGTTGCGCACGTAACTTGCATTTGGACTTGTACTAAACTAACACCAAAAAAAACTACAGAACTAAAGTTTGCAGAACAAGAAAGAGGGGGGGGGGGGGAAATCGTGAATGGTCATTTAAGTTTTATTCACAAATTTATTTTTTTCGAAATATAGATTTCTTTGTTTCTCTCTAAATTTCTTCTTTATGAAAATATCAATTTGTTTTTATTCTCTCGTACTCAAAAAAATAATTTTTTATCAACTTCCCAGGTGGAAAAGTTCCCGGTAGTGACTACCGGTAGTCATTACCGCTCCCGCTACCGGAATATTCACTACCGGTAGTCACTACCGGTCATTTTTCCTAGACTACCGGTAGCCACTACCGGTAATTTTTCCGGGACTACCGGTAATTCTTCCGGTACTACCAGTAGTCACTACCGGTAGTCACTATCGGTAATTTTTCCGGGAATTAGAATCAAAATTTATTACCAAATAACAAATTTTGATTGTAACTCCCGGAAAAATTACCGGTAATGACTACCGGTAGTAAAAAAAAATTACTGGTAGTGACTACCGGTAGTACCGGAAAAATTACCGGTAGCCACTACCGGTAGTCACTACCGCACTGAAAAAAAATTCTAGTTAGAATAACCAGAATTCTAGTTAGAATAACCAGAATTCTGCTTAGGGTATATTTAACATTTTGATTCTGGTTAGGTTAACCAGAATTCTGGTTATTTTAACAAGAATTTTAGTTAATTCAACTAGAATTCTGGTTAACATAACTAGAAAGTAATGTTAAATATACCCCTACCAGAATTTTTTTTCAGTGCGCGGTAATTTTTCCAAGACTACCGGTAGTTACTACTGTTAATTTTTCCGGGACTACCGGTAGTTACTACCGCTAATTTTTCCGGTACTACCAGTAGTCACTACCGGTAATTTTTTTGTTACTACCGGTAGTCACTATCGGTAATTTTTCCGGGAATTACAATCAAAATTTAGTACCAAATAACAAATTTTGATTGTAACTCCCGGAAAAATTACCGGTAATGACTACTGGTAGTAAAAAAAAAATTACCGGTAGTGACTACCGGTAGTACCGGAAAAATTACCGGTAGTGGCTACCGGTAGTCCCGGAAAAATTACCGGTAGTAACTACCGGTAGTGAATATTCCGGTAGCGGGAGCGGTAATGACTACCGGTAGTCACTACCGGGAACTTTTCCACCTGGGTTAGCTCAACTTTTTAAATTTTTTTTTCCGCCATATTGCATCCGCCATTTTGAAATTTGAAAACTGACATATTCATCGACACCAATAACTCCTTAGTAACAGTAAAATTAAAATTTACTGGAAAATATCATTCGTTTAATTACATTCTCATCATAATGAGAAAGTATTACATTTGCCCGATTTTGACCAATATCTAATTCTTGTGAATCTCCACGTTTCAAGACATCCTGATGCCAAAAAAATAGGTTTTAAACAAATGTTTGTCTGTATGTATGTATGTATGTATGTATGTATGTCTGTATGTCTGTAGACAAAAAAGTTGTCTCGACGATAACTTGAGTAAATTTTAATTAATCGACCTCAAATTTGGTATACACTTTAAGTGTACCAAAATCTCGCCTGAGTTCGTTGGCCAGATGATTTCATCAAAAATCAACAAAATTATTCAAATTTTGAGTTTTTAAAAATTTCAAAAATTCACATTTTTCAAAAAAAAAATTTTTTTAATTTTTTTTCGAAAATTACGACTAAAAATAAACACTTTTTTCTTTTGACAATTTTTAATAGCGATTAAAACAAAAAAGTTATACCACTTTTTTAAAAAAAGACAAAAAATGACAAAAACCGATGAAAAATGGGTAAAATGCAGAGCAAAATCACTTTATTTTGAAAAAATGTGTTCAAATATGTATTATTTCTCTTTAAACCACCTTCAATTAACATAAATTAAAGTAACTTACTCATAATATTTCGAATTTTATTTTATTTTTTTTTTTTTTGAATTTTTTTAATTAAAAATTTGTTTTTACATTCTCATCATAATGAGAAAGTATTACATTTGCCCGATTTTGACCAATATCTAATTCTTGTGAATCTCCACGTTTCAAGACATCCTGATGCCAAAAAAATAGGTTTTAAACAAATGTTTGTCTGTATGTATGTATGTATGTATGTATGTATGTCTGTATGTCTGTAGACAAAAAAGTTGTCTCGACGATAACTTGAGTAAATTTTAATTAATCGACCTCAAATTTGGTATACACTTTAAGTGTACCAAAATCTCGCCTGAGTTCGTTGGCCAGATGATTTCATCAAAAATCAACAAAATTATTCAAATTTTGAGTTTTTAAAAATTTCAAAAATTCACATTTTTCAAAAAAAAAATTTTTTTAATTTTTTTTCGAAAATTACGACTAAAAATAAACACTTTTTTCTTTTGACAATTTTTAATAGCGATTAAAACAAAAAAGTTATACCACTTTTTTAAAAAAAGACAAAAAATGACAAAAACCTATGAAAAATGGGTAAAATGCAGAGCAAAATCACTTTATTTTGAAAAAATGTGTTCAAATATGTATTATTTCTCTTTAAACCACCTTCAATTAACATAAATTAAAGTAACTTACTCATAATATTTCGAATTTTATTTTTTTTTTTTTTTTTTTGAATTTTTTTAATTAAAAATTTGTTTTTACATTCTCATCATAATGAGAAAGTATTACATTTGCCCGATTTTGACCAATATCTAATTCTTGTGAATCTCCACGTTTCAAGACATCCTGATGCCAAAAAAATAGGTTTTAAACAAATGTTTGTCTGTATGTATGTATGTATGTATGTATGTATGTCTGTATGTCTGTAGACAAAAAAGTTGTCTCGACGATAACTTGAGTAAATTTTAATTAATCGACCTCAAATTTGGTATACACTTTAAGTGTACCAAAATCTCGCCTGAGTTCGTTGGCCAGATGATTTCATCAAAAATCAACAAAATTATTCAAATTTTGAGTTTTTAAAAATTTCAAAAATTCACATTTTTCAAAAAAAAAATTTTTTTAATTTTTTTTCGAAAATTACGACTAAAAATAAACACTTTTTTCTTTTGACAATTTTTAATAGCGATTAAAACAAAAAAGTTATACCACTTTTTTAAAAAAAGACAAAAAATGACAAAAACCTATGAAAAATGGGTAAAATGCAGAGCAAAATCACTTTATTTTGAAAAAATGTGTTCAAATATGTATTATTTCTCTTTAAACCACCTTCAATTAACATAAATTAAAGTAACTTACTCATAATATTTCGAATTTTATTTTTTTTTTTTTTTTTTTGAATTTTTTTAATTAAAAATTTGTTTTTACATTCTCATCATAATGAGAAAGTATTACATTTGCCCGATTTTGACCAATATCTAATTCTTGTGAATCTCCACGTTTCAAGACATCCTGATGCCAAAAAAATAGGTTTTAAACAAATGTTTGTCTGTATGTATGTATGTATGTATGTATGTATGTCTGTATGTCTGTAGACAAAAAAGTTGTCTCGACGATAACTTGAGTAAATTTTAATTAATCGACCTCAAATTTGGTATACACTTTAAGTGTACCAAAATCTCGCCTGAGTTCGTTGGCCAGATGATTTCATCAAAAATCAACAAAATTATTCAAATTTTGAGTTTTTAAAAATTTCAAAAATTCACATTTTTCAAAAAAAAAATTTTTTTAATTTTTTTTCGAAAATTACGACTAAAAATAAACACTTTTTTCTTTTGACAATTTTTAATAGCGATTAAAACAAAAAAGTTATACCACTTTTTTAAAAAAAGACAAAAAATGACAAAAACCTATGAAAAATGGGTAAAATGCAGAGCAAAATCACTTTATTTTGAAAAAATGTGTTCAAATATGTATTATTTCTCTTTAAACCACCTTCAATTAACATAAATTAAAGTAACTTACTCATAATATTTCGAATTTTATTTTTTTTTTTTTTTTTTTGAATTTTTTTAATTAAAAATTTGTTTTTACATTCTCATCATAATGAGAAAGTATTACATTTGCCCGATTTTGACCAATATCTAATTCTTGTGAATCTCCACGTTTCAAGACATCCTGATGCCAAAAAAATAGGTTTTAAACAAATGTTTGTCTGTATGTATGTATGTATGTATGTATGTATGTATGTATGTCTGTATGTCTGTAGACAAAAAAGTTGTCTCGACGATAACTTGAGTAAATTTTAATTAATCGACCTCAAATTTGGTATACACTTTAAGTGTACCAAAATCTCGCCTGAGTTCGTTGGCCAGATGATTTCATCAAAAATCAACAAAATTATTCAAATTTTGAGTTTTTAAAAATTTCAAAAATTCACATTTTTCAAAAAAAAAATTTTTTTAATTTTTTTTCGAAAATTACGACTAAAAATAAACACTTTTTTCTTTTGACAATTTTTAATAGCGATTAAAACAAAAAAGTTATACCACTTTTTTAAAAAAAGACAAAAAATGACAAAAACCGATGAAAAATGGGTAAAATGCAGAGCAAAATCACTTTATTTTGAAAAAATGTGTTCAAATATGTATTATTTCTCTTTAAACCACCTTCAATTAACATAAATTAAAGTAACTTACTCATAATATTTCGAATTTTATTTTTTTTTTTTTTTTTTTGAATTTTTTTAATTAAAAATTTGTTTTTACATTCTCATCATAATGAGAAAGTATTACATTTGCCCGATTTTGACCAATATCTAATTCTTGTGAATCTCCACGTTTCAAGACATCCTGATGCCAAAAAAATAGGTTTTAAACAAATGTTTGTCTGTATGTATGTATGTATGTATGTATGTATGTCTGTATGTCTGTAGACAAAAAAGTTGTCTCGACGATAACTTGAGTAAATTTTAATTAATCGACCTCAAATTTGGTATACACTTTAAGTGTACCAAAATCTCGCCTGAGTTCGTTGGCCAGATGATTTCATCAAAAATCAACAAAATTATTCAAATTTTGAGTTTTTAAAAATTTCAAAAATTCACATTTTTCAAAAAAAAAATTTTTTTAATTTTTTTTCGAAAATTACGACTAAAAATAAACACTTTTTTCTTTTGACAATTTTTAATAGCGATTAAAACAAAAAAGTTATACCACTTTTTTAAAAAAAGACAAAAAATGACAAAAACCTATGAAAAATGGGTAAAATGCAGAGCAAAATCACTTTATTTTGAAAAAATGTGTTCAAATATGTATTATTTCTCTTTAAACCACCTTCAATTAACATAAATTAAAGTAACTTACTCATAATATTTCGAATTTTATTTTTTTTTTTTTTTTTTTTTTTATATAAGTGAACCATTGCTATCCATTTCCAAAAATTGCAATTTTTTTCATAATGTTTCTGATTAGTTCATGTTGCACTGTTTTTACTAGAATATTGTATGTTTTCGATTGCTAACTTTTGAATTTAGTGAACTTCTTTTATTTTTAGCCCTTTTTTTTATCTAACCCCTTGACAGTCCATGGCTCATATATATTCCAATAAAAAGACGTTCCGTTTTTGTGATTTTGAACGTATTTGTACACCTTTGAAGAAAATAGTAAATCTTTTTCTATTTAAGTATCAATGAGTACACTGTTGTTTTCGAGGTCCCTGAATTCGAATTTGAGGTTAGATTTAAAAAATCCAAAATGGCTGGCCCATCATAACGGAATAATTTAACATTGATTCGATTATTTTAAAATTCGGTTATTTTACTCATTAATTTTTTGCGTCCCAGTTTTAACCTATTTTGCCACCTTTTCTTTTAGCAACTTTCATCTCTAGATTTAAAGTTTTTGAAGCAGTATTCCTAAAACATTTTTTCCACTATAACGGAAGCATTGTGAAGTGAAACAAAAATAATAAGTGTTGCAGGCGAAATTATAAAGAATTATGAATTAACTAAGTATAAACATTGATATTTTTTAAGAGAAAATTCATTTTTCAACAATCTTTTTAACAAATTTAAATAAATCTTTCTACTCCTTGGTGTGTAGGTCGCTCATTACGATTCTGAAGTCAGTTTTTAAAAATTCAAAATGGCGTATTGGAATATTTTTGACACCATATTTTTAGCATTTAAAGGTATTCTGAAGGGATAAGATTTGAAAAATTATAAAAACTGAACAAAAATTCTAAAAAAATCTTTTTTTTAATGCTTGTAAATTGTTTATTTAAAAATTTTCGGTTCTTTTAGTACACTATTTGAGAGAGCCTCAAATTACCTGTAAAAATTTCGTTAATAGGTTAATGCATGCCTCCTTTTCCTATTGTATGTTTCTAATTTTCGAGCGTGAAACGCGAGTGCCGTGATGAGAATGTTATCCTTAAAGTCAAAGTACTTTAAGAAAATGAAATTTAATTTATAAAAACCAAAAATTTCACTTATATAAATTGTACAAAAAAATTTTTATGAATAAAAACATGAGAGCAAAACCTCATATAATAAATTTGTTGCTTTAAAAAATGCTTTTACTTTAAAGTTCTTTTTTTTTAGTGTTTTTAAATTTTCAGTGCGATTCCAGGTGAGATTTTGACTTTTTCGGAGTAGGTTAACCGATTGCAATGAAACTTTGGAATTTTGTTATATGAGGGGCTGATAGTAAAAATGGTTTAAAATAACATTGGGAGCAAAAGTGGGATAAGTGACTTGGGAGCAAAAACGGGTTAAAATGATTCGTGTAATTTATTGATAAATTCATTATATTATCGATTAAAAAATATTAACAATAGGAAAAAATGCATATTTTATTATAATTAATATTTTTTAATCGATAATATAATGAATTTATCAATAAATTACACGAATCATTTTAACCCGTTTTTGCTCCCAAGTCACTTATCCCACTTTTGCTCCCAATGTTATTTTAAACCATTTTTACTATCAGCCCCTCATATATAGTAAGACTAATCTTGAACGTAAATTGCAGCTTAAAATATTTGTTAGTTTACGAGATTTGCAATAATAACAAAAAATTTTAAAGTGCTATATCTTCCGTTCTAATAATCGGATTGAGGTCTACTTTTTTTAAAATGTCAAGGAAAATGAGAGGAATAAATCTCTTTCAGAACAATTTTTTATAATTTTACAACTAAAAAAATTATTAAATAATAATTGAATAAATTTCACGCGACAATCTAAAATTCAATCACTCAAACCCTAAAATGATCTTACCTGTGTTTTCTTTAATGTTCCAAAGGAACATTAACGACATTGCGCACGCAGCATTCTCACGTAGCCAATTTAGTCCACGAATCACGTCAGCTAGTTATAGGAGAATGCTGCGTGCGCAATGACGTCTGCACGTCAACTAGCAGAAATCGCAATTGTTTATACACGTAAATTATTAAAATTAAATAAGTTAAACTCGCATTTTTTGTTATTATTGCAAATCTCGTAAACTAACAAATATTTTAAGCTGAAATTTACGTTAAAGATTAGTCTTACTATATATAACAAAATTCCAAAGTTTCATTGCAATCGGTTAACCTACTCCGAAAAAGTCAAAATCTCACCTGGAATCGCACTTCAATTAATTTTTTCTTTTACTCAATTGAAATTAGCTCAAAGCGAAATATCTTATTTTAGTAAATAATTTGGTTTGTCGATTTTCGTTAATTACAAAGACCTGGCCAATCCACGGCGCAATATTAAGGAACTAAGTTTGATCAGCTACAGTGCCGTCATTCTTCAGTGCCCGATAAAAAATTTATTCTAATACCTTTAAACCTTACCTATTTCTATAATTTAATTTAACGCATTTTAATAAAGACTATGAGTTGTTTCTAATAAATTTTTCAAAACAAGTCGATTATATGAACATCCACTTTTAAAATAACTACTTTTTTACTTATTTTAACTCTGTGTGTAATTAATTTTATTCTTTTTAATAAAATAAATAAAAATAATTTCTTTCTTCTTGACATTTTACTTCAAAATTAATTAAATCAACTACAAAGTCTAAAACAACTACAAAATCTCATTCTACCAAATAGATTCTTGGGTCATTCAACTACTTTCTGGTAGTACAATTAATACAATTTTTAAATTTAATAGGAAAATTTTTGTATTACAGAGTGTAGTTAAAAAGTAATTAATGCTAATAGGTTTTGAATTGTAATAAACAAACAAAACGCGCGAAGCGCGTAATAATATCGGACCGCGAAGCGGGACGATTATCCTTCGCGCGCC
Source organism: Leptopilina boulardi (assembly GCF_019393585.1). Lineage (NCBI taxonomy): Eukaryota > Metazoa > Arthropoda > Insecta > Hymenoptera > Figitidae > Leptopilina > Leptopilina boulardi. The sequence goes on along the minus strand of NW_026137994.1, from coordinate 769,480 downwards.
CCGGGGCGCGCTCAAACTAGCGAGCGAAGCGAGCCCCTACGCGCGAAGCGCGTGATGAGAATGTGGCCGCCCCCGCAGGGGGCTGCCAGATTTTTTTATATCAAATAATTAGAATACATATATATGAGCAACATTAGTAAGAAAAAAATAAAATTTTAAATCTTCGCACATTGTGCTTTTGAATGGAAAATGAGATGAGGGAAATTTTTTTTTTTTTTTTGTTGAAAAATTACGGAATTCGAAGAGCAGGTGCAAACGTCGACGATTATCCTTTCAATTGGTGACGCTTCGATGGAGAACAGTTAGTCCCATAGGAACGGTTTATGCGACGTCCGCTTTAACGGACCATCTCCCTTGTGGCATAGCATAACAACATGCAGATTGGCTCAACGAAATTAGAAAGATAGATAGATGCAAATTTACTCGCTACACCAAAACCCCGGGAACAATTCAAGAGAGAAAGAGGACATTTCCTATTCTTTTTTATATATAATATATACATGCGAAAGAAAAGATTAATTCTGTAAAATTAACCAAATTTATTCCAATTTTGTTATCTATTTTTTTTTTATCTATAATATTAAAATTAGAAAAATGTTTGATCTAATTTTTTTCGATTTTAAAATATATGTAAAAACAAAAAAAGACTACATTTTCGAAAATCAAAAATAAAAAAGAAGTTTTAAATCCTTTTAAATATCATTGAAATAATGCGAGATAGTAGAATTTGAATGGAACGTTAGCTATTTTTAAGCTTTGAATTTAGTTTCGACTTCTTTTTTTTTTTTTTTGATTTTTTCATTTTTCGTAACGAGACCAATAGAATTGAAAAGTTGAACTCCCGTATCGACTAAAATTACGAACGCAATAAAGGCAAAGTTATAACGATTCTAGAGTTGCGAAAAGATTAAAAACTTCCGGATATTCAAATGTCGATTGACAAACGGCTTCATGAAATTTTTATATTCGCCAAAATAACAATGTATATATATATATATATATAGTTTCTTTTTTTTTATAAAAAGGCGCATGAATTCTCACGGATTATTCGCAGGGCATTTTCTTCCGCATCAAAATGGGAACATAATATACAAAAAATTTTATATTTGTCTATATTTTACACAATGGTAAGAAAACAATTTTTCTTTTTTCATATATCCACAAATAAATTAACTGAAGAAAATAATAGGGGAAAAAATGTAAATAAAAGCTAATTAAAAAAAGAAAAAATTTTTTTAAATATATAGAAATTTTTTTGGAGAAAGTGTGACGACGTTCCTGGATGCATTTCGCGAGTATGGAATTTTTTTTTCTTTTTTTTTTTTTTTTTTTATGTGCGGCGTGAACCCTGGGTGTGATTTTATTAACAAAGGCAATGTAACCCGCGGAACGGGAGATTACAGGCAACCGCAATAACTCCAATTTATTTTGACGCTAGCTCATTCAGGAATATGCGCGCGGTAGGTTTGGAATTTTTTTTTTTTTTTTTGGTGGTATACTGCCCCGTACTGTACAAAAAAAGTGAAGCATCCATATATATATAGAAGCTTTCACTGCATTCAGTGCATTTATTTTCGGGAAGTAATCAAATCGTTGAGTTCTCTGTCGTTTATGTAACTCGCGGGGTAACCTATGCACGGAATTACAAACGGTTTATGCAAAAGGTTCGTAAAGTTCGATTGAAACAAATAAAATAAAAAAAAAAAATCTACTTAAAAAACATTGCACATCAATTTAAAAAAATTCATTTTTATTCTTTCCCATCGAAATCGCAAACATTAAAATTTAAGGATCATCCATTGTTTTTATCTTTTTACGATCGGTAAACAAAAATACTACTAATGTTTATTGATTGAGAATTAAAAAAAAAGAAAGAAAGAAAATTTAAATTAATGAATTATTTACGCTGAATTTAATTTCAAATATTGACCAAAAAGAAATGCTAGTTGAAAAATTTTCTCAAATGTATCACTAGTCTAGCAATAAAGTGGAGGTCGTATCAATTCGAAGCCCAGGGTTCAATTCTTCCTGGAGGTGATTTTTTTTAATGTGGTCATAATTATCAATGGAATTAAGAATATTTAAAACTTCTCTTTAATTAATAATTGTATTAATTAATTATATTTCAAAAGTAAAAATTCGTATTTCAAGAAAAAAAAGTCTTTTAAAACAGGATTGCTAATTTTAATCTCCCTATAGCAATATGGGAACAATTCTCCTCTTCGAATCGAAAAGTATTTTACCTCTAAATATCAATTAGAAACGTAGCAGTAAACAATTTAACAATCGGATCCCCATTGGTAACAAGGTCCATTGAAAATTTTTCGGTTTTTTCTACCCCTTCGTCGATAAAACGGTCGTCTCGTTTAGTGTAGAGGCGAAGGTATTTGATTGCAAATGCGGAGCAGAAGTACACGGTTTAATCCAAATCCGGAATAACATTAGAGAGAGAGAGAGAGAGAGAGAGAGAGAGAGAGAGAGAGAGAGAGAGAGAGAGAGAGAGAGAGAGAGAGAGAGAGAGAGAGCAAAAGAGAATGCATTTTGTCTTTTCTCTTTCCCTCTCTGTTATACTCTTTCCAATCTTCCTGTGAAACGATTTTGCAAAAGAGAGGGGGAATAAATGAGGAAAGTCAGTGAAACGAGATTGAGAAGCAGAGAAGGGGTAAAATGGAGGTGGGGGAAGGGGGTAGCAAACAATTCGCGGACTACGGAAGGCTGATTTGGGGCCACCCTTATTTAGTAGGGAATGTACACCCCATAATAAATTACCCTAGCTTTACACACACTCACACATACATACACACATATATACACAAATTTTGTACCACCCACAACATTGTCCCCTGCTCACGTCCCAGAACCCCTTAAATGTTTCAAGGATGTGTACCGAGCAATTTCAATTTATTTTATTGAGAGATTTATATTTCATTATTCATTGAGGATGTAAATGTTTATAGCTTAAAAAAAATTTTATATTTTAATTTAGAAACAGAATGTTTATTAAACAGATATTTGATCACTAATAACTGATTATACTATAAATATAATGCATGGATGGATAAAATTTTTTTTTGTGGCTTTTAAAGATTTTTTATGAAAATATACTCGCACAATCAGCTATAATGTACTATAGGGGGAATAATAATAATAGTTATAGTATAGTTGGTATATAATTTTTGAATTATTTTAGATAAATTTTGAATTGAAATTGCGTGTGCATATAAAATAGAATGGATCTGGCAGAACAAGCCGCCCATTATTATCACGAGATGTATCCCCTTGGGCAGCAGTCTCCGGTAACATGATAGTAATTACTGGCTAGGCATAATTAGTGGAGCATAATTAAAGCGGGACAAAAGATGAACGATATCGTCTGTCGCTCGTTAGTAGACAGTTTTGCTGTCTATACACGTCCTTTCGCTTAAAGCGTGAAGCGCTTTATAAAATATATATATATAGATAATATAACTTCACGCTTTTCCCAAATATATATATATATATCCGATATAATTGATATAATTGTCCTTTCAATTAATGCCCAATATTTTTTAACCAAAACGTACAAATTAGAACAAATAGCAAATACAAAAAAGAACTAACTGCAATTTCTTGCAATAATACTTGATCCATTAATAAATTATCTTCTTTAACAGTTTCATTTTTTTTTTAGGGTGTTTTTGTCTCTAGGGGATAAAAATGAAATTGACTCAATTTCTCACACGAAAGACTTAACCCCTCCCCACCCCCCTCTCAATACCGCCAAAATCCCTTTTCGATCTGGTTACGATTGTCGTGTTCTCTCCTTGCGTTGGTCTCGAAAAGCCATTTGCGGGTTCAATCGACATCTCCTTCTCGGATCTTAACGTATTCCAAAGCGACCTCAGTAACAGGCGTAACATCCGACAAATAATGGTTCCAACGTCAGCAAGTCGTCCAGAAGTAGTAGTAGTAGTAGCTACGAAAAAGAAACTGCAGTCGAGTGTTTTTTTTTGCTCATCCTCTTGTGACTTTTAAGGGTTTGAAATCCGCCCCCTCCCCCCACTTTCATTCTTACAATTCTTTCTCCTAAATACACCTTCCCCCCTTTTCTATGGTAACTCCCACTTATCTAGATTCACTGACTGTCGATTTCTGCTCGTTGACTTTTTTTCGCTTTCTATCTATCTCTCTCATCCCTAAACGATCCCTCACCTCATCACCCTCTAACCTATCACTTTTTTTTTTTTTTTTTTTTTTGGGTTTTTTTATGTGTGTGACTCAACAAGCCGCAGATTTTCCAAACGGTGCCACGCCTGTCCTGTGTTCGCCACAACTGGATGAATTGTCTCTTCTGATCCGATCTGGTCCAAAATCGTGAAGGGTAATATTTCTCTAACTTTGGAAAAATCATTCTCTCTCTCTTTCTCTCTACTACCTCTCAAATGGACAAATCACGACGTGAAAATGTTCGGAAATTGGCTCCATATACGATTTTTATCGCCCTCTCTCTATCCCTTGGCTTTTGACTCTGACGCTTTTTTTTTAAGACATTATCTTGATCCTGTTTTCTCATCGTACCCCTAATACTCTCGCACTCTTTCTCTCTAGTACTTCATCGCCTAATACTAGCATCATCAGATTGTGAGCTTCGAAAGTTAAGTTTCAGGATTTGGATTTTTTTTTATTGACACATTGAGAATAAACTGTTGATATAGTGGTTGAGATAACTATTACAGATTTCGAGAGGATTATTGGCTTACTATGTATTTTGATTACATCATATAAGATCAGTTGATTATAAAGGATTTTGTATATACTGAATAATTTCAACGATTTTTAATTGGTGATAATTTTTCAGAAAAAAATTCACTATTTTAAATTTTGGAATTATTATTATTGTTACACTGCCACTGGATAAAATTGCATTTTCTATATATATAAATAAGGTGGTGGGAAGTACATAGAATTGGTTTCAAACCTTGCTGGAGAACCGATCAAAAGGGCCTGATAAACGTGTGAACTACTCGGGTTGCTTCTCTATAATTCATACCCACACAGAATGACCCATACTGTCCAGCATTCCGAAATTGACCATTAAGCATCTATAACCATATTGTTAAATTCCCGCGTTAATTATTTTCTACTTTTATTAAACAATTTTAATGTTCCAATAAATCTATTCATTTCCTACAGTGACAAAAAGGTTACTAAAAATCAAAAGTTACTAGAGTAACAAAAAAAATTACTAGAAATAACAGAAAGTTACTAGTGATAAAAATTACTAGAATGGCGTGACAAAAAATTACAAGTGACGAAACTAGTTACAAAAAGGTTAGTAGGGGGACAAGTTCCTTTACTTCATGAATTTATTGTATTGAAAAATATTTCAATGTATTTTGAATTTCGGATATATTTTTTTTTTGTAATTGGAAAAAACCGATAAGTTTACAAAAAAAAATTATTTTACACGTACATTTATATTTGGGTGACTTATTATATCAAAAGAATCGAATTTTATTTTTCTATTTATGAGAGATCGGGGATACTAAAAAAAAGAATTATTGCCATCAGATTGGTTTGGTGAATTATTTGGCTCATGTTTCATGTATTTAATGAATTCATGTATATATATATATATATATATATAAAGCAGATACTTTATAATCATATATGTAGATTTTTTTAAACTCACAAACCAGAATTCGAATTAGTGAATTATTATAATACCAAAATAATAATTTTGAATAATTCTTTATTTAAATAAAAAATTTCTTTTTTAAAAAAGAGCGTTTAAATAAAAATTTTTTTTTTTCTTTTATTATTATTATTGACTATTTTTTTGTCCAAATGGATTTATTTAGAGTCGAATACTAATAAGCTACTTTAAACGGGAAAATCCCTCTCGTCGTTTATCGCTTTTTAACAGGGTATTACGCGAAATAATTTCATTTTGATCCGTAAAGATTATATACACATATAAATGTTCGAGACTGATCGCGTACTACTTTTTTAAATCCAAGTACATAAGTACTTTAGATAATGTAAACTCTTGACCAGTCAGATTTTTTTATTTAAATTTCAAAAAAAAAAAAATAAGAAATTCCAAATTAAAAAATTTTTTTTATTACAATTTTTAATATTAATTAACAAATATTTTTTGATAAAATGAACTAGAGTGACAACAAAAGTTATACTAGAGTTACAAAATGTTACTAACAATTTTACTAGAATTTCAAAATGTATTTATGCTCTTTGCTAAAAACTTATACGTATAATCTTCAAAGCTCGAGATGAAATAAATCAATATTATGCAAGTCTCAGTTGATAACAGATTTTATTGCATTTTTTCCGATAAGGTAGGTATTTTTCAAATAACAAATTCAAAAGTATCTGAATCGAATAAATTATTATTCTCGTCGATTTAATTTATTATTATTAATAATTTATTATTTTCATCGTTATATTAAATAAATTATATTGGCTTATTTTAATGTAAATAAAAAAATGGTAATTTTACTTATTCTCTATGTAGATTGAAGGCAATGAACTTTACTTATATAATAGTAAAATAATGAAAAAAATACATTTATCTATATTTTTTAAAATTTAAATGATATTGTAATTTTTTTATATACATTAACTGTAAATTTAATATTAATTTCTATTATTCATATAACTCTCGTCTAATATTCTTTATACAATGTGATTATTTCGAATTTAAAGAAAGTAAACATCTGACAGATAAGAAAATTTTATATAAAATACGATATATCCAGTTTTGTAGTTAATCATTACAATTTAAGTGAGACATTGCCATATATTTTATAATAAAAATAGTCCAGAAAATTTTTTTTTCACAATCATGAGTAAAAAATTAAGTCTTTGTCTTTTTATATTTTGCGCTATTTTGTGGATAGAAAACGTATCTACTTTTCCATATCTTTTCCCACCTAATATTATTTATAAAGGTATATATAAATTTCGTTTTTTCCAAATTTTAAACAAAATTTTTTTATTTTAATTTTTAATTAATTATAATGAATTTAAATTAAATTAATTACATTTTATGTATACAGAAAAACTAAAGTATATGTTTAATAAATCCGTTAATGATTGTGAAACGCAAACATCAATGGATAATGATGAAATAGAAAATTTTAAAATTATGATTTTTGGTTATAATACCTATGAAGAGTGCATGCACCAGGCTGGAGCATCCTCTCCCTCATAAGTGTAAGTCAAATTTATTAAATATATATATATTTATAAACATTTTTACTTTAAAATTCTGATAAATTTTTTGTTACAGATAATAATTTTAGTGGGAAAATGATTTAAATCTTATATAAAACAGAAACAAAAAAAAAGTGTAATATTCCTACAAAATATTATATTTATTTAAAATTTCTTTTTTTAAATAAATATTGATTTATTATATTTTCACGCTATCTAAATGAAACTGTAGCGTACAATTCTGTAAGCTTAAAATCAAAAGAAATCAATATTATAAATCTCCGTTGATAAAAAAAAATAGTACACATGTTTATTTCTCTGATAAAGCAGAAATTTTCTAAAACAAAAACAAAATCTTTTATCGATTGAGAATAATAATTTCATCAAATGGTACCTACGAGTTTGTTTAAAATAATTCCTACCTTATCAAAAATTATATTCAATTTTTTTATCAACTGAGACTTGTACAATTATTGATTAAATTAATATTATTTAGTAAGAAATTGTTCCAGAGAAAGAAATTTTCATTTCTATGTAATTACACGAGACTTTAATAACTATAGTAATTTTTTAGTTATTTTTTTTTTAACTTTAACCTTTTTGTCACTCCAGTAATTTTTTAGTGACTTTTTTAAACTTTAGTAAAAAATGTCAGTAATATTTATGTTGTCACTCTATTAACTTTTTGGTATTATGTAGGAAATTAATGTAAACTTTTTTCGAAACATAAAAATTATTTAATAAAACTAGAAAATAATTTAAAATATGAAATAACTTAATAAAGATGAATGATTTTTTAATGGGGCACAATAATTTTATGTTTCTCAGACAATAAAGAGAAAAAAACGATTCTTAAAAGTGACTTAAAAAGGTGCATCCCTTTATTGGGATGAGTCGAAATTTAGCCTGCTATCATCATAATCACTGCAATCACGTTATTCTATTTATATATGTCGTACCTCTCGTCAGCGTAGTGATTACATGATGTGTATATGGAGGGCAGTTGAGGACTGTCATTCAAATGGTCCAGAAGATCCTGACCATTAGAAAAAAAAAACAGTAAAAATATATATATATATATATATATATATCACCATTTTTTATTACAATTTGTAAACAAAGATTCAAAAAACTATGGATGGTTTCGTGTGACTGAAAATTTATTTCTCAAAATTTTTAAGTGTTTTATTATTTTTATTTTTTAAAGAAAAAAGGTAAGAAAACATTTGATATAAAAATAATAGTTGTAAATTTTAATAGTCAAAAGAATAATAATAATAATGTTTTCTTTAATAATAATTGAATATAATATAAATTAGTAAATACTTTTTTAAAATGAATAATATAACTATTTATTTAATTAAAATTTAATATTAATTATTAATTAATTGGTAAGCAATCAATTGTTAAAAAGCTGTATGGTATGGTAAACTTTAATCAACTATATTGTATTTATTGTAAAATATATTACAATACCTATTAAGTAATTAATAATAATTTATATAGCATAGTTAAAAAAATTAAAGGGTAAATAAAAAAATAGTAAAATAATAAAATATTTGAATACAGAGGAACATTAAATAATGTAACAAAATAAAAGTGAAATTTTTCTTGTAAAAAAAAGTTTGAGATTTTTTTCTTTTATATTGGCGCCACAAATATTTCTCAAGTGGGTTTTAAAAATCAAGAGATGTGTTGAAATGGAAATTACTCTTGACAATTCGTCATATAACCTACTTCCTTATACAATCACAGTCGCCGTCCCTTATAACTAATAATAATGCTATGCAAACCGCAGGTGAAGTAACCAATGATAAATGTAAGATATCAAAAAGAAAAAAAAAAGCTTTAAAAGACAATTTTCAAACATAAAAAATTCAAAATTCTAGTGAATATATCAAAGAAAATGTGAAATAAAATAATAAAAAATTTAACAAATTTTTAATAAATTTGAAAAAAATTAAGCATAAATAGTAATTTCAATTGTATTTTTATATACTTTGTAACAATAAAAAATTAATAATTATCAAATTAGTCGAATAAAATTTACCATCTACTACAGATTAATAATAATGGTTTAAATAAATTTTACTATAGAATATATAGTGGAAGGGAAATTTTGCCAAACTTTACAGTTATAAGGCACTTATATAAAATTTTACAAAACAGTATTGTAAAATTTACTTTTCAATATATTTTGTAGTAGAATGTGTAAATTTTACCATACCAATTATAAAACTTTAGATATCAATATGGTAAAAATTACTTTCCAGTATACCATATAGTGGAATGTAAATTTCACCATACTGTGATACTGATACTGGCTTTGTAAAATTTGACAAGCGATTGAATTAAATAAAAAATTAATGTTTATTTAACTTAAAAAAAATTGGTAATATTTTTTCTTAACAATACAATTAACTTTTGTGAATTTTTGGTAGCATTTCTAAAATGCACAACGAGCATCAAGATGAACAAATTTCAAGTGAAAATTATCACGGCAACGAAACGACAAAGATTAATTTATTAATCGACAAGACAACGGTGGATACAAATTCCGAGCCTGAGAGAGGAAATTGGGCGAGTAAAACGGAATTTTTATTGTCATGCGCCGGATATGCAATTGGAATAGGAAATGTTTGGAGATTTCCTTATTTATGTTATAGAAATGGAGGAGGTAAAACAATTATTCTCATTCATACTCGAATTTGAAAAATTGAAAAAAAATTTTAGAAATTAAAAGAAGGAAAATTTTTTTTAAATATATATATATATATAACAGCATCTGGCAGCTGCGTTTAAAGTATATGATTGAAACAAATGTATCTAAAAATAAAACAAACACATAACAATAAGTGATAATAATATTTAGCTATTTAATTTCATTAAAAAGCTATTTATTACTGTGAATTACTCTTTTATTAAATAAAAGTGGGTTATTTTTTATGACGACATAATATTTAATGAGATAAAGTATATTTCAATTTTCATATCTTAAAAAAAAAGGATTATTGAAATCATTTATCTATTAATCATTCATTCTTCCCTTGACCTTATAAATATATCATATTTAGAATGTTCAATTTTAATATTTTAATAATATTGTTATATTAAGAAAAAAATTGTCATTTTTTTTTTAATTTTAGGAGCTTTTCTAGTACCATATTTAATAATGCTTTTCTTTTGCGGCATTCCACTATTTTTTATGGAATCATCTATGGGACAATTTGGTAGTACCGGTTGCATAACACTTTTTCGAATGAGTCCCATTTTTAAAGGTTAGTATTTTTTTTATGGGTTAGAGGAGAAAAAAGAAAAAATATCACATTTTTTTAGGCGTACGCTAAAGCTTGATGAAGTATATTATAAATAAAATTGCATTACCACAACTTTGAGATATAATTTACCCTATTATAGTGATATTTTACCCCAACTGGATATCTTACTGATTGTTAATCTAATTTTGATATTTTTATTTCAGGGGCAGGTTTTGCAATCGTCATAGTAAATCTAATTTGCACAATGTACTATAATGTGATAATTGCCTACCCACTATTATTTATGGCAATGTCAATTAAAAATAAATTACCTTGGAGCGATTGTGACCATTCGTGGAATACTGAAAACTGCCTAAAAGTTTGTTACCAATTTGTTTAAAAAAAAAAAAAATAGTAATAATTAAATAGCTAAAACTTTTTAGACACCTTGTATAATTTTATTCGTCTATTTTTATAGTTAGGTGGTGATATTCAAGTTCACAGGAACGCAACTAGTCAACTAGGAAATTTAAAAGCAACAACACCTGCAGATGAATTTTTTCAGTAAGATTTTGACTTTTACTATATTCAAAAAAAAGAATATCATGACCTAAAAATTAAAAAAAAAAAAATAAATTGCATTTTAGTAACGAAATTCTGCAGATATCAAGTGGAATTAATGAAATTGGAGGAATTGTGTGGCCAGTTTTTATTTGCAATCTAATATCGTGGATTATTGTTTATCTTTGCATTTGTAATGGTGTAAAAACCGTCGGCAAGGTAGAAAACGCAAACAAAAAATTGTTATTATTTTTTACTTTTTTAAAATAAATTTTTCCAATAAAAAGATAAATAAAAATAAATAATATTTCATTACAGGTGGTTTATTTCACTGCAACTTTTCCCTTTGTAATTCTTTTCGTTCTCCTCATAAGAGGAATCACACTTCCGGGTGCAATGGACGGAATTTTATTCTACATTTCTCCCGAATGGTCACAATTAACAAATCTTAAGGTGATTAAAAAAATAAAAAATTTTATAGACTAAAAAAAAGTTATATTTCAGCTCAGTGGTAATGTATTTGACTTGTAAATCCTACGGCGAGAGTTCGATTCTCGTCGGAGTTGATTTTTTTCTATTTTTTAGCATTTTTTATTAAAATATCAAATTATTTTATTATATTTTTGTAAATCTTTCGAAAATTAATATTAACTAATGTTTAGGGAAAATATAATTTTCAGGTTTGGGCGGACGCAGCGATTCAAATATTTTTCTCACTTGGTCCAGGATGGGGTGGAATTGTCAATATGGCAAGTTACAATCCTTTCAAGAACAACAATCGAATGTATGTAACTTATTTTTTTTATCGTTTACTACTATTTTTTTACAATTTTATTTTTAATTAATTAAATTTAAAGAAAATTAAAATTAAAGAAAATTTTAATTTATTTAAATTTTCCTTATAATTTTTTTTTTAATTTTAAAATTAATTGTGATTTCTTATTATATTTATTTATTTAAATTTTAATTATTTGCAAATTGTAAAATTTAGGGACTCCATCTTTGTACCAATTCTGAATTGTGGGACAAGCATTTTTGCTGGTTTTGTTGTTTTTTCAATTCTTGGATTTATGTCCTACAAAACAGGACTTCCGGTTTCAAGTGTTGCAACCGGCGGTGAGGGTTTTTTTTAAAAAAATTATTTTTATTTCTAAAATTAACGAAAAAATTTCTCTTTTTAATAAAACAGTACTCACTCTTTTTTGTCTCCCTCTCTCTCTCTTTCTCTCTCTCTCTCTCTCTCTCAAAAATTGAATAAAAGAAATTATCAACTTATTATTTTTCTCTAAATTGAAAATGGCAATCTGAAACAAATAATAAAAATACGATTGTTAAACAATAATTTTTCTAAACTAATACTAAAATATTAAAAATGATTAATTAATTAATATATTGATTATTAAATAAATTGTATTTTTCAAAAAAGGTCCTGGACTGGCATTTGTCACATATCCGGAGGCAATTACAATGCTTCCATTTCCTCAACTATGGGCAATTTTATTCTTCTTGATGCTTTATTTACTTGGAATGGATAGTTGCGTAAGAATTTTTTTTAAAAATTATTTTCTTTGTTAATTTAACGCAATTTTTTATCATAAATTGTTTTTTTAAGTATATAGTATAAAAAATGTTCTTCAAGTTAGTCTTTTTTACAGTTTGTACAAATAGAGGCCATTATTTCTAGTGTAACTGATGCCTATCCAAAATTGAGGAATCATAAACATCGAGTGACGGCAGTTTCAATATTCATAATGTTTTTGGGATCAATTATTTTTGTTACCAATGTAAGTTTGTTTAAGAAAATTTATTTAAATTAATTCTACTATATTGCAAATCATTCAGTTATACATATATATAAGAAGTTGATAAAAATAGTAAATTATTCTGACTTTATAAAATTTCATTTATTATTTGTATAAAATTGTCCTGATGCAAAATTTTTAATTGTATTTTATCAATTAGGGTGGAATGTACATTCTACAATTGTTCGATTGGTATGCAGCCTCTATTTCTGTTATGTTAATTTGCTTCGTCGAAGTGTTAATCGTCGGATGGACTTATGGTAAGTTAAACATTATTATTTTTAAAAAGAGTTTATTATAGTTAGTTAGTTTTTTAAAAAAATGATAAATATTCTAATTTTGAAATTTTATTCAAAAACAATATTTTATCAAGTATTGATGTTTTATTACTTTAATTTATACTTTAAAAAGACTAAATTACTTGTTTTATTACTCTTGAAGGTTGTGAAAATTTCGTGAGAGATGTGGAATTTATGATTGGAGAAAAACTTCACTTTTGGTGGCCCCTCTGTTGGAAATATATTACACCTTCAATATTATCAGTGAGTTTAAAAAATTATATGATAATTCTTACCAATCCCAGTATAGTAATTTTTACTTTTATAATAATTATTTTTTAATAATAAATATTCGTAGTCAATTTTAATAATTAATAAAAATTTAAAAAAATATATGATTCTTTTAGTTTATTTTCATTACGACAATTATTTTTAATACAAGAGTAAGTTACAATGGAATTGAATATCCCGAATGGGCTATTGGACTTGGATGGGGATCCTGTTTAATTAGTATGATCTGCATTCCTGGATATATGATTTACTATCTTTTTTGCAAAAAGGGTTCTTTTAAGGAGAATTTAATCCTTGGGACAAATCCATCGGAATCATGGGGACCAGGTGATATGGAAAATCGAACAGAATGGAAAAAATTCGTTCTCAAAGCTAGAAAATTTTCCGTTAATTCAATAATTAATGGAGTTCATGTTACAAAATTCTAATGCAATTGAAATTTTAGAAACAATTTTTTTTTTTGACAATAATTTTTATAGAGTTTTGATTTTTTTATTAAAATAAATTTTATAAAATTGTATAATTTACATATTAATTTATTAGTTATAAGTATAGTTAATAAGTTAATAGTTTAAGAGAATGTAACTTTAAGAATGTTAAAAATTGCAATTGAAAATTTTTAATTCGTAATAAAGAAAAATTAAAAACATATTTACATTTTTTACAATTATTTTGACATTCGAAAGAAATAAAAGACGGTTTCCTCTCATTTAACAATAAAAATTCTGACATACTTTTAAATGAGGTTAATAAGCCACAAAATTTTAGTCACAATTATTGGAAATTTTAAATACAAAATTTGTCTATTAATTCAGTAATGAAAAATTATTCAAAAATGAATACTATTAATAATAATAATAATAATAATGAGAGAAAAATTTCTAAAAATAAACCAGAAATACAAGAGGAAAATGGTAATTGTGTAAAATTTTCCAAAATGCCTAAAAGAAGAAAAAGAAGAATAAGTGATATTCAAGTTAGGGAAGTAATTAGGAATTCCCTAACAGATCCACATGAAACTCCTTTGAAATGGTGGGAAAGTGAACCAATAAAATATGCGTAAGTAAACAAATAATGTTGAAAATATTTTTTAAAAAATTAAATAATATATTATTTATATTATTTGGCCTCGAAGTTTATTAATTTAAATATAATCCATAAACTTTTGGAGTGTCGAGTGGAAAATGATTAAGTGATAATTCTATATACTGGTTTCTATAGATTTATTGATTAGCCGCAATAAAAAAAGGCGGCAACTTTTACCTTTTGTTAAAATATGGGATAAAAAATTATGATCGCGTGTTTGTAGGGGTGACATGAACCAAAAAGAGGGTTGAAGGTTCTCCATACTATTACAAAATTGCCTGTCTAGAAAGTTATACTCTAAACTCCCACCTCGCGAACAAGTTTTATACCCTTTGCGTTTTCAGAGTTCAACTATGTTTCTAATACTGTGCGTCTAATTTAACCGATAACACACACACACCCACACACTCTCTCTCTCTCTTCCTTTTTTCCTTTTTATATAAAATTATCTTTTTAATTTGAAAACTTTTCATTAACTTTTAGCAAAGAAATTAAAAGAACGGAAGTGATACTA
Organism: Leptopilina boulardi; assembly: GCF_019393585.1. Classification (NCBI taxonomy): domain Eukaryota; kingdom Metazoa; phylum Arthropoda; class Insecta; order Hymenoptera; family Figitidae; genus Leptopilina; species Leptopilina boulardi. The sequence goes on along the minus strand of NW_026137994.1, from coordinate 754,479 downwards.
TGAAAGGATTTGTTAACACCTTGTTAAAAAAAGAACGATTTTAATCAGTCATTTTTTTTTCACCAATTTAGAATTAAAAAATTTCCTATATTTACAAATATAGTAAATTGTTTAGAATTTTACGAAGTGAATCAAGTGTTAAATAAATGGTGTGAATATATTTTTTAAATTTTTGTTTTGAATTTTTTCAAGAAAGTACTAATTTTTATTTTTTTAAAAAGAAGTTATTTGTTTTTTTTTTTTAATTCTTTAACACAAAAAACGAATTATGTCTCATTGTGGAAGTTTTTGGGCAACATTAGAGCTTCTTGTCTCAATTAGAGGCAAAAATGATTTAAATTCACAATTATTTAATGAAGAAATTGAGGATTGGGTGGATAATTTTTGTGATTTTTTATCATCACATCAAGAGGAGAATACTGAAGAAGAAAAAGAAAAATCTCCAATTGATTATAATCTCATAGAGTGCAAGTAATTATTTTTTATTCTATAGAATGTAACAAATTATTTTATTTTTATTTATTTTATTATTATTATTTTACTTCGTGTATTATTAAATTAATTTTTTTAACACAAAACGTATTAAAAGTTTCAAAATATTTTTTCAACTAAACTTTTAATTGTATACAGTGAATTTAATTTAAAATTAATTCATTCAATTTGAAATTACGAAAGATGTTTAAAAAATTAAATTGAACATTTTTAATTCAAATTTTATTACTTTGCATTTAAATTTTATATTTTATTCTTTTTATTATAATCTGCCAATTTTTTATAAAACTCAATAATTACTGTCAGAAGATAACTATAATGAAAATTATCTACAAAAATTTACTTTACCTACATTCCGGTCGATAAAATAAATTTTCAAATAAAACACACGGTAGATGGCAGTACTTGTACAGTCATTCAAATTATCACAATATTCCACTCAACTATTAACTCCATTGAACAACGAATCAATTTAGAAATTCTTATACATAGATGTCGTTAACATCTTCTTTCAAAAACGAACCGGATGTAATATTCAAAAATTTGAATTTTACTACAACGAGAGAATATATAATTTGTAAAAATGAAAAATAATTTACTATCAACACTAAAGAATTTCATTTTATTTGTCGAAAAATCAGTAAATTTCGAGAGAAAAAAAAAACGGAACCTAACCAACTTTGTCCTTTGAACTAAAAAAACTAAAAAAAAAACCTGCTTGTTAAAATAACTTCTCGTTTCACTTGATTTTATTACCAGGTCAAAGCCCGTTGAAAACAATTGAATCCAATTACTTTGCGGGAGATGAGGGAGGACGAAATGCTTAAGGTGTAATAGTGACTTAGCGACACCGTAACATTCCTGTTCCCTTTTTTTCTTTAAAAACAAAAAATAAACTTAGAAAGATTTATTTTTTTATTATTTTTTAATATATATAAAATTACTAAAATAATGAAATAATAAAATATGTATTTATTATAATTGTTTATCTATTTAATAAAAAAGATATTTAAAAAAATAAGAATTTTTTTATTTTAGTTTTGTAATTAAATTTGACCTTTACGAAAATGATATAAAGACTAATATATAATATTATTTTCTATATATATATATTGTATATGTATATATATGTTTTGGAGTTGAATTCAGTTTTGTAATCAATAACCGATATCGTTCCACATTCGTTGTCAAAATTTAGCATGTAGCAAAATATTATCCCCCCCTTCTCTTCCCCCAAACAATTGTCCTCATTCTTTATTTGGTCCCAGCTAACTACTATTAAAGCACGACATGTTAGTAAATAGCGTTCCTTCTATTTTCTGACAGAAAATTCAATTTCTTTCCACATTCTCTCGACAAATTTTTTTTTTGTTTTTTCATTTTTAGAACGATTATTATAAACATTACAATTTATTTGAGAAGAAAGGAAATTAATTCACTTTTTTTTTTTTTTTGAAAACTTTGTGTGAAATTATCAAATATCATATATTTATTTTATTCTTTATTTCATTCATTATTTTGTATTAATTACAAATTTAGTAATCTTAATTTATTAAATAACATGAAATATAGTATATAGAAATGAATTACTTAAATGATAAAGATAGAAATTAATTAGCAATCAATCGTATTTGAATATTAATATCCACAAACGACATTTATATATGTCAACTAATATCCATAATTATTTGGTACAAAAATCTCATTAGCTTCTAAATTGCAATCTCGTAAATCGTCTTGTCATTTCGCCTTCAACCCCATTAATTCACGAATAAATCACTACTTATCAGAAATTAGATGAATACCAATAAAACACGAATTGTTGTAGAAAAAATGATGTGTAATTTCTCTTTCAAAAAAAATTATTAGTTTTACAAATAACAAAAAAAGGTTTAATTTTACATAAAATAAATTTTTAGCATAATTTTTCTTTTTTCCATATATTATTGTGTGCAATATTTGTGACAATTTCCAAACAAAATATTGTGGCTCAAATTTTAAAATATATTTATTTGATTGAAATTAAATATTTGGTTGAATCAAATAAATATTTATTTGATAATACTCAAGTAACTGATGATTTGAATGAAATTGATTTTTTTAAGTTAAGTTAAAAAAAAAATTTTTTTTTCCTAATAGTATTCAATGTCTTTGAAATGCATTAGTTGCATTAAAGCACACTTTGCTTTATAGCCGAACTTACAATTTCTTTGCTCATTGTGCACCAGTCACGAACGTCGCGCATTTGCATCAGTTCAACTTTTGAGACTCTATAGGATGTGCGTGGTTTTTTGTTATTAAATAAATAAACAAAAATAAATAAATTAATATATCTAAACAGTGAATAATTTTTTTAATTAAATTTTAATATTAAAAAAGAAAGTTTTTTAAATGTTAATTCAATGTTAAAAAAATTAAAGATTTTTTATGTTTATTTGAAATTAAAAAAAAATCGACCACATTTCCTGGTTTAGAAGCCATTTTTACCTCCCTTATTTTATTCTTTTAGAAAATTATTTTCAAATAAAAAAAAATTTTCAATACAATAAAATCATTAATTTTTAGCATTACTCATCCCCTTGTGAAATCAAAATTGGAAATGTTAATGGGAAGTAATATTGTGAGGCTCACAGACCGGAAATACATGCTCAAATTAATGTCGAAAATTCAACAGGATCATGAAACGAAACAGCAAATTAGAATAGAAGAAAGAATGGTAATTATTTTAATTAGTTTGAAAAAACAAAAAATCTTTACAAAACTATATTTTATAAATATTTTTGACATTATTTTAAAAATTAAAAAAAAAAATAAAAATTTTTCTAATTGCATTTTTTTTAAATAAGAAAGAGTAATAAATAATCAATAATCATGATATTGCTATTTTGATGTTGTGAATATGGAGGCATGCATGTCTCGAGTCCTAAATATCGCACAACAATTTTAGAAAGTGGGTGAGAAAATGGTATTATCGTTTGCAAGCTCACGAAATATCAAATTCAATTATAAATTAGTAGTAGCTTATTAGTATTATTTAAATTTTTTATTCTATTATTAATTGTTTCAATAATATTTTATATCTAAATAGAAAGAAGAACTGTCACGAACAAAAATGATGATTTTAAAAAGATTGATGCCAATTCAAGAAGCCCCAGAAGATATTAGACAACATTCATTGTTTCAGCTTTATGTACAGTGTGACTCGATAATTCAACAAACATGTAAAAAGGTATAAAAAATTAAATTTAAAGAATATATTAAATAAATTATGGGAAAGTAATTAAAAAGAAAATAAATATAGGAGACAAGAAAATTGACTCGCTTAAGGAAATCTTTATATCGAATGCTTTATCCAAACGCAACAACCTTGGAAAAAGATGAACTTGAAGAGGAGGAGAATGTTTACTTTAAGAAAATAACAACAAATGAAATAGAAACTGAATTGGTATGGTATATAATACTATATAACAATTAAACAATTAAATCGTTAACGAGGAAATTTAATGCTTTTATCTAATATTATAATTCTCAATGCTAAATCGCAATTATAAAAAAATTTTCTTTTTTCATTTTCTTTCAAAATTCTGATAAACATAATCGATTAATCACGTGGAATAAGTGAAAAGGAAAAGCGGCCCTGAAAATCCACTGAATAATCAATTTTTAATTAAATTTATCTAAACTTTCAAAAAATTAACCATATTTGATTTTAAGATTGTTATCACCAACCACGAAAAATAAACTATTTTTAGGTACCATTAACAGATAAGGAGATTTTTGCATATTTAAGAGAACAAGAGGAGAAAAAAGATATGGAACGTGGTTATATTTTGAGCCAGGAAGATTTCGACCGACTTCACTATGAAACGGAAGCTGTCAAAAGCCTTCGGGACGCCAAGGTATTTTAGTAATATGGACCCTTTCTTTATACAGTATTTACATAATATTTTTAACGAAATTATGTAAAAGTAGGATTACTATGCTTGACATAATTTCATAAAATTACATAAATGAAATATTGATTCAAATTAAAGAAAAACCAAATTCAATTATAATTGCCATCAACTTGAACTTGACATATAACTTTTTGATTATATAATTAAAAATTTGATTATTGGCAATCTTTTTGGAACTCAGTAAAAGACAAAAACATATCTTTGACGTTTCGAGATCGGTACCGACCTCCTCATCAGAATTTATTAGTCAATTGATTCTGATCATAACTCAAAAATATTAATCCTTAGTCAGACTGCGACTACGCTTTTTGATTATACTTGCTAATATGAAATCTGATAGAGAAAATTTAAAATGGCAAATTTTTCAAATAAATTTTTACTATTTTATTGTCATATATTTCAGTCGGTGGAAGAAATGTACGCGAAAGCACATGCAATTGTTGGAATTTTGTATTCGTATGCGGATGAGGCACGATACAAACAACAAGAAAATTCTAATAATCTCAATGAAAAACTACATTCTACAATGAAAAATTCTGTGAACCAAATAGAAAAATAAAAAAAAAAAATGGAAACAACAGAAAGTACGAAAAAAAGCCAATCGCTTTTCTCTTTTAATAATTGTAATAGCTTAAAAAATATAGATAAACAATATTAATAATTTAATTTAATTGATGTTTATTAATAATTATTAACTTATTAATATCATTAATTTTTTATTGGTTTTAGAAATATAAATTTCTTTTTTAAGATTTAATTAATCAAGTGGTGTTTTTTAATTTTTGGCCTATTGGCTTTTTATTTTAACATCAATTTACATTACGCATTTCGACGTAGAATTCTGCGTCCTCATCAGATATCATCACTGTAATTAGATAGAATCACATTTGGATTTTTTCGAAGATACATTTAATAAGATGTTTCGAAATTCTTTTTGTATGTATACATACCGGATTTACTGAAGGACTAAAGCGTAGTGATAATTTTACATAATTTAGATTAAAGTAATGTAATATTTTTGTTTTTTTTTTGTCATTAAATATCTTTTTACAACAAAATTTTTCTAAAATAAAAAAAGGCAGAAATAAATATTTTTCTGAAATATTTTTATGAAGGATTTCTATCTTTTTTTTCTCTCTCTCTCTCTCTATCTCTCTTTATCTCCCTTTCTTTTCATAGTCTCTTTAATTCTCGTATTAAACGATCAGAGGTAAAATTAAGCTTGAAGACAATTTTAACGTTATTTGTGTTTAGGTATTGTTTTTTTCCATCTCCTGTGGAGTCTGCGATGCCTATATAAAGCAACAGAATCCCAACCACCCCTTCAGAACACATCAACGCGTCGTCATCAGTCGAACTACCCCCAAAGCAAAAAAAATAAATAAAAAGAAACTTTTAATAAATTTAATTACAAATAGTTTATGTATACATATTATAAAAAATACATATATATATATGTACTTATAAATTTAAAATTAATTATTAATTAAAATAAAGTGGTTAAAAAATTTTTTTCAAGTGAAGTGAATATTTTGTGATATAAAAAATAATTCAGGAAGTATGTAATTATTAATTTTTATTTATTATTATTTGAATTATTTTTTTTATTAAATTACTTTTATTATTGTTGCTGTTGTTAATTGTAATTTAATTTATTATTATTAATAATAATAATATTTCAATCGATTTAAATTGTTGTTTGAGTATTATTATAGATGTTAAACAACAATTAGAGTTATTATAATATATATTTTTTTATAATTTAAATTTCAGAAATTCAAAACGAAAAGACATGAAATTAATTCGTTCTTAAATAATTATAATATTAATTATTTAAATTAATTCAATCTAAACTAAAATGTTTGTAAACCTATACAGGATTTTTTACTCTGTTAATGATTACATAATATTAATTTTTATTTGTTTACATTATAATTAAAATAAATTGTATTAAAAAAAATCATAGGAAAGTTATTCCCTAAATATACAAATATTTTTTGCGCGAAAATTAAATTTAAGTGATATTAATTACAAACATAATATTTGTTTTCTATTTTTGAATAAAAATATTTTTTCAAATGAAGTGAATTAATTTTTCCAAATTTAGCTCATATAAAATTATTATATCTATAGTGTAGATTTTTAAATAATTAATTAAAAATTTTCCTGCCATTCAATGAGTAATTAATTTAAGAATTGAAAACCATTTATACAATGTATGTTCAAAGTGTATATGAGTGTAACACACGAAGGTGCAGGTGGTGCTTAATAAAACAGTAATTATATTGCTCATATTTACTCGAAACTAATAAGAAGAGAGAAATCCCACAACTTTGATAGTTTATGTTGTAACAAGGTGTGCGTAACTAGACTTAATAAGTTGTTTGATGCAAAAGGGCGATGAGTTTGTCACGAAATGCTTTTGCAAAAAAAAAAAAAAGCCACACAATTTACTTTCCCGTAATATATAGAGTAAAAAAAAGAAAAAAAAACAATACCATTAGCTTTTTAATTTTGAAATTTTTTCACTAACACATAAAAAAATAATTTTGCAATAATTAAAATGTTTCCCCCCAAAACATATATTCACTTTCTTCCAACTCTAATTAAATATAGGAAAAAAGAAAAAATTACATATATCTATATATATATATATTTTGAAGTTATCTAACTATGCTATATAATAATTCAACGACAATAATAAAATAATATTTGTTATATGATAAAATTTAAATTAAAAATAAATATGAAAATTGGATGAACGGACAATGTATAGTTAACTTCATGAAGCCGTAACAAGTTTCTTTGTTATCAAAAGATTTTGAATATGTACATATACTATATTTTTCTCCTTGAACTTTAAAATTTCTCTCGAAATTTTCAATTTTTCCAAATAAAAATAATAAATAAATATTAAATTTTTAAACTCTCGAAATTATTAATTTTTTTTTCAGATGAAATCATTCGTTTGCTGCCTTTGCCTTGTGGCTTCACTTCAAATAAAAAAATCATTGAGTTTATCCAATAAAGAAGAATTTGATAATAATAATAATAATTGGGAAGATATTACAAATGAAAATTACGCCGATAATTCACAAATTGATTATTTTGCTAATGATTACACAAGTAAGGGCACAAGTTTAAAGGGAATATTGAAATTCACTATAACTTTAAAAAAAAAATCAAATTCTTTTCAATATTAATTACGTATATATTTGATCTATTATTATTATTATTATTATTATTATTATTATTATTATTATTAATATTTTTCCAAATTTACAGAATCTTCCACGCAACCGAGCAAAGCAGATCTCTTAGAATTGTCAAAAATTTTAGAAAAATTACTTGAACAAAAGGGGCCATGGAAAGCACCTCTTGTTGTATTTCAAGTACCATCACAACAAATTGACAATAATTTAGATTTCACTTTCAAAGATAATGAACATAATCTTAAAAAAAGATCTAGATATTATCGTCGATATCCGTGGAAGAGGCGGAATTCTAGGTGAGAAAAAAATATTTTTTTTTTTTTTTTTTTTGTCAAATTGACGTGGAATGTCCCATATATATTTATTATAGAACATTCCACGCTAAATCGGACACGATTTTTCTGAATTTTTTTTTTTGTAATATTTGTTCTCGTTAAGACTAGCCTCAATGATTTTTTCACGAGATATTAATTTTTTTTATGAATTTTTAAAAATTTTGTAGCGATTACGATTACAGAGAAGAGCAATATTTATGTATGCCATCAAGAAGAGAAGTTTTCAAATTATTGGTCGCACTTCATGGTGCACGTGGACATGAAAAATTTTTAAGACCGGATGACGTTGATTTTTGCAAACGTCACAAACCCGGAGGTTCAGTTTTTACTAATATTCGATTTTTGGGCCGCCGAAAATAAATCGCTATATATACGTTTATACGATGATTGGCATAATATTAAAAAATTTTCAATTGTCAATTATAAATTGTATTTTTTCAATTAATATTTCAATATAATTTTTAATAATTCCAATAAAAATAATAATTATTATAATAAAAAAAAAATTAATAATAATTATTATTGTTTTATGAATTACAAGTGTATTAGTACAATAAAAAAATATAATTAATTAATTCAGATTACAACTGTATATAAATTAATTAATTAATTGTATTTTTAATTTAATAAAATTTATTTTCCTCATTACATGTTCTTTTTTACTGTTTGGATACATAATTAAGTTCAATTTTTTTTTTAGAAAATTAAAAAAATGTGTTTAGGTATATAAATAGTAGTATCAATAAACACAGAAAAAAAATGTATTTCTTTTTTTAAAAATATTTTTCAAAATCTAGAAAAGAAAATATTTTTTTAAATTCTACTTAAATCTACTTAAATGTTTGAGTGTAAATAAAAATCCAAAAAAAATCCAAGTCACAATAATAAATAATAAACTATGAATTAATTAATTTCAATGGATAAATGGTTGAAAAAATTTTTTTATATTAAGGAGGGAAAAAAAAATTGCTGATGATTATTTGAAAACAAAAAAATAATTCTCAATTTTTTGAGAATATTCTTTGCAAATCATGAAATAATAAAAGTAAAATTAAGAAATGATAAAATATAAAATAAAATTTTACATAAGAAACAGCAACATTTTTTTCACATTATTATTGAAAATAAAAACAAAAAAAATTAATTGTATAAAATAGTTTTAAAAGAAAAATATCATATGTACAATAAATTTCAATGTACAATCTGTGTATAAATCTCTTATATATAAATGGCATTTTAAAATAAATAAATGAACAATTTTCATTAATTCCCGAGTAATTATAAATATATAAATATATAATATAAAGGTTTTTTTTTTGTTAATTAACAAATTTAGTCTTTTGTTAATTTAAAAAATCTTGTAATCCTACTTAAAATACCTCTTAATAGGTGGAAAGGAAATTAAAAGTGGAAAAACTTAGAAAATTATTTCTTATTCATTATTTTATATTAATAAAATAAATTAAATTAATTATTATTACCTATTATTAAAATATAAGTAAAATAAAATGTGCTTGTGAAATTATAAAAATTTTATTATAAAAAATCCATTGACAATTAACAAGCTTTTTGTACAAAACCAGCGATAAATCCTCTTCCACTTCCGACTGCGTCTGTTTTAAAATAAATTTCTGCTACTTTTGATCGTGAAAGATCGAAAACAGCTGAAAAAAGAAAAATGTTCATTACATTATAAATAAAGTACAAAACACGTACATTAAAATAATTTATATTTTAATTAATTAATGTTAATTAATTTTATTTTAAACTTTTGTTTAATAATTTAACAATTTGAAAAAATGATATATATTTTTTTGGATAAATTCAATATCTAAAAAATAATGCCAAAAATTAAAAAAAAAATTAAATTAAAACTTTCAATTTTATTCTTCAAGAGCAAATAATGTAGCTGAGAAAGCAAAGGTCGGATATTTATCGAATGATAATAATGAAAAAAAAAAGAAAAGAAAATTTACTTTTAAAGTCAATTACTACACACACGGAAACTTAAATTGACTATATATATATTTATTTATTTAAATATATTATGATAAAATTTTATCTATTTTATTTGACGCAGCAAATATACACGTCATAAGAGAATGAATTTTTTTTTTTTTTGCTTTTTCGATTGACGTTTACACTATCTTTTTCTTACTATAAATAGTGAAATAGATTTGCCAACGTAAAACAATTATTTTAATAATTTTTTTATATTTATAATAAATTTATAATTTATAACTTTAATTAATTTAAAAATTAACAATAACTACTTACTTGTCGTTCCCAGTAAAGAGTCTCCACAATATCGTTTATTTTGTCCGCTGAACACTAAAAAATCATTAGCACATCCCAAACTTGCCTCCAAATTAAAATCTAAAATTGAAACCTCCAACTGACAAAATCCCGGGGCTCTGTGAAATCTGAAGGAAAAAAATAAATGAATAAATTATAAAAAAAAATTTCAGGAACTATTATGGTTTCATAAAAGTACAACAACTAACCTGTAACATTTCCTAACAAAATTTGGATAATAATTCGGATATAAAGGTGAAAAAATGACTCCCTCAATTGCTGGTATTTCCTCACAAGTTCCCGGATATCTATTCCATTCCTTGGGAATGACGTTTATCAAATGTCTAGAATTTCTCAAATCAGGACATCTGACACCAGTGATAAATGCCTCTTTCGCTGCCAAAATCCAATCAAGAAAAACACGATTTTGACACGAGTTGAAAAAAAGTCTCTCACTTCGACCAAATGCCGACGAATGTTTAGCATTGAAACTCGCGTGACCCGTCTCCGATGACAATGACGATGATGGTCTCGCATAGAAATATCCCTCCTCCTCCTTAGTCTCTCTTTTATTTCTTGCATGTGAATTTATCGATCTCGACAAATTTCCAAATTCATGTTTCAATTCACCCACAAATGTCTCATTCAATGATAATAATGATGCAGATAAATCTTTTCGATTTCGAATCAATGGAAAATCATTGTCACAATTCTCCTGAATCAATTCAATCAAAAATCCATTAAATTTCGACTTTGGAAAACCCTGATATTCCACATTAATCACAATCGCTGGGAAATTGCCAAAAGGAAAAACAAGATTTAAATTTGTTTTACAACCACAAATTCGTCTACCGTTAATTGACAAAGAACCGTATCTACAAAATGGATCATCGATGCCAAAATTGAAGAATTTCAAATACAATCTCAATTGACACGATGCGGGAGACGATTTATATATTGTGTAACCACATTCATATGGAGCGGATGAAAAAATCAAATTCGGAAATCCTGGACTCACGATTATGGATCTTTGAGTAGGAATACTGGATTTACAACATTCAGATGCTGGTTGGGACCAGGCTGGATAATTAGGATCAATTCCTGAACCTAATATCGAATCAATATCTGGAATTTTTTCCGGACCAATTCCTGCTTCAAATCCAGGTCCATCATAACTGACACCCAAATCTGATCCATAACCAACACCGGAACCAGTCCCTAAAAATATTCCCGAACCAGTTGCTGCATTCGATCCGTAACCGATTCCTGAATATATTCCAGAACCACTTCCCAAATTAGATCCGTGACCACTTTCCGAATAGATTCCTGATCCAAATCTAAAATTCGATCCATGACCTTTCACCGAATAGATACCTGAACCGATTCCTGATTCAATTTCCGGTCCAGTATGACCAACACCTGAATTTAATCCGAAATTAAATTTCGAATCAATTCCCGAATTTGATCCTGAACTTGGTTGCGTACCGATTCCTGGAAAGGTTCCTGAACTTGTTTCCCAATTATTATTATTATTATTATTTGTACTAAAATCTGATTCAACTTCAAAATTATTTTCTAAACCAATTCCCGAATCAGAGTATCCGACTCCTGAATTTGATCCCGAATTCGCATTTCCAAATCCTGAACCTGATTCTATTCCTGAACCATTTTCTAAATCATTTACAGGTCCAAAATTTCCAATTCCTGGATTTTGAGCTGAATTCGGCCGTGTAATTCCCGTTCCCCAACCAATGCCCGAATTTAATACCGAACTGGTTCCAAAATTATAATCGGGAGCAAATAGTGGTTTAGAGTTCCCAAAGTCAAAATTTGATTTTGCAAAATTAATTCCTGAACCAAATTCTGAAAATTGTCCTGAATTTGCTTCGAAACTAACTTGGTTTTCATTCCCGTAATTCAAACCGTGAATTCTACTGGGAAAATTAGTTTGATAATTTCGTTCTGGTGAATAATTTTCCATTTTCAATGCACTTGATGATTTATCAGAAGTTTGTGACACGCGAAATGGAATATTTGGAAAAATTGGTAGTGAAAAATTTTCCACGGGTTTCATAGTTGGTAATTGAGAATTTGTCAAATTTCTCGACGAATACGAAATTTTCATACTATTTGATGTGGGTGGTAAAAAAAGATATGTCAATGGACCAAGTTGTTTTCTCTCTGATGTTAGTGGTCTAGAAAAATTATTTTCTCCGGGAAATTTCACCTGCGACCGATAAACTGGCGAAAGTGTTTCAACCATTAATTGCTTATGATTCAAAAGTGGTGATTTCGATTTTTGAAAGTTTAAATTTTTATCATTTTTTGTATCGTTATGTGAATTTGTATATGATGTCTCAATTTTTCCACTTGGTGTTATTTGTCGCGATGCCACTTGTCGATGTGTGCTGAAAATTTTAAAGCAAAAAACATTGTAATTCGAATTTTTTTTTCTTTTGACGTGTAAAATTAAATTAAAACTTCTTTTTAAAAATCAAAAAAATTTGCTGTGATTAAAAAAATACTTACGAAGTGACATTTTGTTTATGTTGTGTATTGACACATGGCAAAGTTGTAACTAAAATTCGAAATCCTTTGGCTCCAATTTTTTCTAATCCTGAATGAAAATGAATTTTTAACACATTCTTTTGTCCCTTAAAAATTCTTAGTCCCGCATTTTTTCCACAGTAAATATTCGATTCGCCTATTTGAAGATAATCTTTTTCACATTTTTCCGAGGCTCTAATATCCAAATCGAGAAATTGTAAATGAAATTCTTGTTCACAACGTGCTTGTCTCATTCCATGTAAATAATATTGACAATTTTGATTCATTGGATATTCATTGGGATAATTTGGACTATTAATTGTGTATTGATAACCGGAAAATGTCCCTCCACAATTCACATTATTTTCACACAAAACACAATAATAATTGTTCCACAGGCAAAAGGTAAGTAAAATATTAATGGAAATTTTCACAAAATTTTGCATTGTTTTTTTTTTTTTTGTTAAAATAAATTTGTTGGTATGTGAAAAAAAAAAATGTGAATTTATTTCGTTTTCTAATATTTTTTTTAATGTTTTAAGTTACAATTCGATTTTGTTCAAAAATTTTGATAATAGAAAATAGTTTTTTTTTATATTTTAATTTTTTCTCAATGCATTTCGTGTCAAGTCAAAAATGAAACTGAGTGTCTAACTGCATGTAACGATTCTCTTATGACATTGGAGTATTTGGCCAAGTTAAATATTTCCAAGTTTCACTAAATGAAAAGACATTATTTGAGGAATGACACAAAAAGCGAGGAAATAAAAATGAAAAGAAATAATGAAAGAAAAGGGTGTGTCAAAGAGGATGTGTATAGAAATCGACGTTTCAAACATATTGTGAACATTACTAATATCTTTGACCCAATGATCGAGTTTCACTTTCTTTCATTGTATATTTAGAAATGTTATTAATAGATTTACAAATATATATATGTCACATTAAATTGTCACGAGTCAAAATTAATTTTTTATTTTCTTCACGGAAATCGAAAAAAATTATTAAAAAATCAATTCTATAAAAAAAAATTTCACCGAAAAAAACGATATCGTAAATAATGAATATTGAAGAAAATTTGTATTGATATAAAAATAAGTTACATAAAAAATTTGAGGGCTTTGTGAGAAAAAATTTATTATAATAAATATTTTACAAAAAAATTAGGTTTTTTTGAAAAATCTTATTCTCAACATTAATAACAAAAATAGTAATAAATAATTACAACAGTAATTAATTTTTAAAAATATTTTCATTTATTAAAAATATAATATTTTTCTCTTTTTCATTGTAAAGTTTGTACATAAATTAATTTTTTTTTTTAAATAAACCTACTTTTTTTTTTAATACAATAATAAAATTTCTAAAAAAAAATACTGACCACAAAAACATTAAAATTGCCTCTCTGTCAAAGTTTGGATTTGATATTTTTTCTATTTAATTGTGCATAAATAATGCCTGATGGTTTATCAACTGGCAAATAAACTTCTTTATTTTTTTCCTGAATGACTTTTGGAAATTTCGAAAGATCCAATTCGAAATAATGTTTATTGGGCATTCTCATCTCGATACTCGAAATCTGTTAAGAAACAAAAATAAACTATAAAAAAAAATGTTTTCTCCAAAGAAAAAAAGAAAAAAAAGTAAAAAATTTTTGTTTAAAAATGGGTTAATTTGCTCCCAAATACCTGATCAACTTTATCTAACACGTGTTTCTCGGCAAGATAAAGAGTATTTTGAACGCTTGGCGAGTAAATTCCAGTGTAAGGTGGGCCTGCGAAATTCTCAAGAATACAATCCTTAACGGTATGCCACACCTTGTCAAAATCTACATCGGAAGCCGTTGAAAAATCCCACGACGCTTGCACTTCAGTGCTGAAAATTCGATCATTAGCATCGGGCAATGTTCGATATTCATCTTGAATAAAATCGGTAAATGAACTTTGTGTTGTTTTTAAAACACGTAAACCCTTTAAACCACCTCTAATTCGTGGCATATCTAAAAAAAAAATAAAAACCAAATTTTTTCGTTTGCCAATAGTTGATAGAAAAGTACATTTGATTAAAAAAAAAAGTTGAAAATTTATTATAAAAAAATAATTGAATTTGATTATGAATAATTGTTTAAAGAAAGTTATAATGGACAATGTATATATATATATATATATATATATATATATATATATATATAACTATAAATAAAATGATTGAATGAATCAGACAATAAAAATAAATACCATTTCTGAGTTGAGTGACTTGACAATATCTCGTGGCCATAGGACTTAAGATAAATGCATGATTGTGTGGCACGCCATTGACTTGATGTCTATTCCAGGGATATTCCTCGACATTGACATTAACTTCCTCAATGTGCTTATAAGTATCGAGAAAATGGGCGCATATTAAAATTCCAAATTCTTCCGGTGATTTTAAGCCATATTTTTTTGCCAATAAATAAACAGTATTTTTTTGACTATCAGTCGCTATTATATCACGATTATCACCATTTAAATAATCTTTTTGTGTATTCAATCGTAAATGTGTGTCAACTTCGTATTCACGAATTTCATGATGATAATCACCATTGCGACGTACGTGCAATATTTTAACACTATTTTTCCCATAGCCATGTGCACCCAATTCATATTTTTGGCTAAAATTATTAATTTTAATTATTTAATTAGTTTAAATTAATTATTAAATTATTCATTTTAATTAAAGATACTTTGTTTAAATACCTGACAACATTTTGACTCGATGTAAGATTTGGATGAACAATCATTCCTACTATTGGTGAATTGGTACAAGCATTGCCTATCAATGATAAAGAACCATCGGCCAATGATCCAAATTTATTCATTCTGAAAAAAATTATTTTCATTAATAAAACAATTTTTTTATTATTGGAAATACAAAAAAATATATAAAATAATTTTTTCTTATATTCGTCAAAAAAAATAAAATTAACCTTATTGTGATTCAACAAAGAAAAATAAAAACAATGAATTAAAAAATAAAAATGATTTAAGACTTAAATAAAAATTTACTTACCTTAAAGAAATTAATTTCCTTCTCTTTTTTTATCATACACAAAAAGAAAATTTTTTAATTTTTTAAAAATTCACTGAATTTTTTTTTTTTGAACAATTTTTTTTCTTAAACAGTTTGCTCACAATTTTAACACACAGTTTTTGTTTTAAAAAATGCTCTAATTATCTGAAGAAATGTTTCAATAATAGAGAAAATTAGGAAATAAGCTCTTTTATATATGAATTCCCGATTAGTATTATATACCACGTGATTTTTCCCCGTTTTTCTCGATTGACCTCCTGAGAAACTTATTTCCCCTCCCCCTCTTCCTCATCCCTCTTTTTCACTACACCACACATATAAAGAGTTTTAATAATAAAAAAAACGTACTAAGCTCGGAAATCGTCGATTTCCGATAATCGTACATTTATTTTATATAAATGAATGTGAAAAAGTATCAAGAAAAAGAAAATAAGTGGGGGAGGAGAAAGAAAAATAAAAAGATAATTAGAAAACTGTGATGCGTGACTGTCGTCAAGAAAACTCACGTTTTGTATAAAACTAATAAATAATAATATACATAATTCGCTTTTTTTTTAATCATCTTTGAATGCAGTAAATTAAATAATACGATAATCTTTTCTTTTTAAAAATAGATTAATTTTGTTTATTTATTAATAATTACATATTAACTAATAACATAATTTATTTTTTAAAACGGTAACGCGTTACTTAAAAAAAAACCAAAAAAATAACAAAAATGGTAACAAAAATGATAACAGTTTAATGTTACCATTTTTTAGTTTAGTTTTAATTTGTGTTGATTAATAAATAATCATAAACAAACAATTAAATTAAATTTTTGAAAAATTGTGACAAAAAAATGTTGCATGTCTATGTATTACATTTCCTAGTAAACAATAATAAAATTAAGTACTTTGTACGTACAAAATCATTTGATAAGATTAAAAAAAAATGTATGTATATTTGAGAAATCGTCTCACGTGCTCTCTTTTAAAACTTGACAAGATACGTCAATAAATATAGTAAGGGAAATTATGAATTGCTTTTTTTTATCAGCATAACTCTGTGTTTACAATTTTTTTTTTCTTTTTATTTTGAGCTAAAATATTCACACGATTCTATTTGTAAATGTGGTAAAAAAAAAAAAAAAAAACTAACTAATTATAGAAAAACTTAATTCAAAAAAAAATTAACAATTTAAAAATAAATAAATAATAATAATAATAATAATTGATAAATAATATTTATTATTATGTATTATTTTATTATTATTAACAGAGTGCTACATAGGGGGAGCTTAAAATTTCCCCAAAAAAATGGGCTACGTAGTTTATGGATGACCCCCTAGTATATCTAGTAATATTTAAAAAAAAAAAATTGAGATATATATATTTTTTCCCTGTTGTTGTTAATGTAATTGATAATAATCAAAGAAGAGACTAAAATAGATGAAAAATCAAAATATGTACCTATACTGATAGATATAGATAAAATTATTAGTTAAAGAACGTGTATAAAATTTATGAATTCTACGTAATCAGAAAATTCTTAGTAAATTATTAATCTTAGAATAAATTAAATTATTGCTCTTACTTCATTGTTTTTCACAACGAAATTTTAATGTTTGTTTTTAATTCAAAAATAAATCTACTCCGAGCACAATTAAAATTATCAAAATTTATTTTTAAAAAATACCTGTCATTACTTAATTATTTTTAACTTCAAATTGTTCCAATTAAAGGTATTTTAATTATTAATTAAAAATGAAATTCAATTATTATTTTTATAATAATAATAATAATAATAATAATAATAATAATCGATTGAAAAAGACAATTTTTTTTCTTCCCTCTAATTTAATTAAGATTAATATTATATAGATGAAAATTATAAATTGGCTGATAAAAAGAGCGACGTTAATATAATCAAAATCGCTTTTTTATAAAAAGAAAAGAAATGAGAAAAAATCGATATTAATGACTTCTTAATTAATGATGAGAAATAATAGCTTTTGAAAACAATGTTGATCTCATTTGGCACGCGAACCATTAACTATGCAACATATATTCAACGATTGACCTTTAAATGTTCATAGTTCAATAAGTGTCATGTGTTTATTTTAAATAAAAAAAAAAAAGAATCCGAATTATCACAGGAACTCAGGGTATATAGACTATATAGATCTATTATTAATTTATATAATAATATTAATAGAAATTAATACAAATTTATGTATATTAATTATATATCAAATAATAATAATATAAATAAATTTTAATAACATTTAAATTTAATTTAATCTAATAATATTAAAATATTGAATTTTTAAATTAAACGCTGAATTAAAAATTAAATTATTGAATAATAGTAAAAAAAAAAAAAAATTCAGGCATTTTTTGCACAATTAAAATGATATAAATCATATTATAACTAAAGAAATTGATTCGTCATCAATTTTCTTTATTTAATTAAAACAAAACATAAAAAGAGAAAAATAGTTACAGAAAATTCATTATTTTTTCATCCGATTTTCAATTGAAGTCAGAGAAAACAATCTGATACTTAAGAAATCGTCATTGCGTGAACTTGATAATGATATCACGTTATGATGATGCCATTAAGTCTTATAATTTTTTTTTAATTTTTTTTTTTTATAATCCGCAGTACTCATTCTCTCATCAGAAAATTTTTACCGGTATTTATATTTCTAGGAGAGAGAAAGAGAAAGAGAGATAGCAAATTTTAATTAATTTTTAATTGCAAAGAAAATTAATTCCATAAAAGTCTATGAACTTGAATAATAAAAAAATCAATTCAAGTTACAAAAATTTGAACGTGATTGAAATTAAAAAAAACTTTTTAATTTGTCAAAATTTGTCACTTTTTAGTGAAAAATTGTGTTTTCTTTTAATTACTTTATTTAAAAAAATTTTTGTTTTATTAATTTGTTTAAATAATTATTGTTATATTAAATTAATTCATTGTAACTGAAAATGATTTCAGTTAATTTTATATATAAATAATTATTATAAATAGTAGAATATTTAATTAATATTCCAAATTTCTGTATTAAATTTAAGTATATATAAGAACAAAATTAATAATATTCATTTATGAAATTCAAAATTTTTGAAAATAATTTTTTCTGTAAATACCTTGTAAAATACATGCGTTGATGAAATTGTTTTTAAATTTTTCATATAATTTAAAAATTCCCGGAATTTTTTTTCTTTCTTTCACATAATTCTTTAATATTTTCCACACAAATTCATCGGAAAACTTTTGAGAAAGAGAGCGAGCTAAAAAAAAAGAACAACAAATTATTAATAAAATTACAAAGTTTATAATAAAATATTAAACTTAAAAGTTTTCAAGGTTTTAAATAAATAAATAAATAAAAAAGGACAAATTTTAAGTAATATTCATCTTTTTCCTGGAAAATTATTTTATTATAAAATTAAAAATGACGAAAAATTGTTATTTTGACTACAGAAAAAAAATTGGTCTTAATTTTTCGTTGACCAATTTTTATTTTAAAATGTAAATTTTTTTTTTTTTTTTTTTTAAGTTTGTAGACATTTTTTTGAATTTCAGTTTCAATTAATATTTTCCATTCGTTTAATAATTTCATTTGTAAATAAATACTAAATAATAAAATTAAATTAAACACAAAGAAACATGAAAGTTATTAATTAAATTAAGAAATTACTGTATTAAAAAAATTAATTATTAGTTAAATTAAATTTAATAAAAAGAAAAATATACGATTGCTTCATTTTAAACTTTTCCAACAATTTATTTTTTGGGTTGACGAAATTTATTGAAAAAACGAAGAGAAAAACCTTTTTTTCGTCGTGCAAAAATACTTAAAAAAAAAATTTACACTCGATTTCTATTTTCCATCGAAAATTTGCTTTAATGGAATTTTATTTCTTTCATTATTAAAGTTACCAACAAATCTTTATGATTTAAAATCAAAACGCGATAATTTTGTTTCAGCATCTAAAATAATATATTTTATTTGTTTTGACTAACCAACAAAAAAAATAAGATTGTTGCCTCTATCAAAAGAACAATGTAACAATTTTTGATTTTCTGATTGTATGGAATAAAAAAAAATGAAAAAGTAAAAAGCAAGTATTTTCTATTTCGAATCAAAAGAAATAAGAAGATTATATTATTATGCTCACTAATAAAATTAATGCAAAGAATTTAATTTCAATTCATACAATTGAGACAAATTTGGTTAAAATCCAATTTTTATATACTTACAATTATAATATCACGTGTGTATAAAATAAGAATTACGATTCTATAGCATTTATTACAATTCAGAATGAGAAATTAACTTTTTTAATACACGTATTTTAGAGAAAAGAAAAAAATGAAAATGGCGTCGCTGGATTTCCACGAATTGTAAATACATATATAGAATAAACGAGTTTTTGTCTTAACAGAGAAAAAATACATATGTGACAAAGACACTATATCGTCCAGATAAAAAAATGTCTTTTTTGAGATGAAAATTCACTTACCACATTAATTGGGAGCTTTGCGAAATGTTGAACCTGTTGGACAATACGATACCCGATGAAAATTACAAAATTCACGAATAAAACAACTTTACTTTCTATTAACGGTCTCCAAAAATATAAAAAACACTTGACCGGTCCAAACATTTCGCAAAAATGGTGTTCCTTGACTCGACTTTTTAACGGTCTTTCAAATTTCATGTTCCGTGTTTAATGAATTCTCATTTCCCCTTGGACAGAGTTGGCGGGAATTTCAAATTTTTCGTTTACCATTTCCAATTAAACATCAAATTTTTAATATTTTTCGAAGATTAATTATCATTTTCGTATAATTTAGTAAATATCATAAATTACAAGTCTAAATATTATAAATATAAATATACATTGTGTATAGGAAAAATTGAAAATATATAATTATGAATTTTTTGAAATTATTGGTAAAGTCTAGAATCAATAGAAGGCGGCATCTATCATAATTTTACGGAACTCGAAAGCAAAGAATTCTATTTATGCGATTAATGAAAGAAAAAACATAGAAAAAACTTGGACATTTTCCTTATAAGTCGTTTAGTGTCATTTTTCTTTCTAAAAAGAAGATTTTTATTGATTTATTTCCAAAATATAAGTGATGGCTAGTTCCTCAAAGTAAGTACAATTATTTTTGACGTTAATATTGAAAAGAAGAGTAATTTTTCGTTTGAATTGTGAAAAAAATGCTATCATCTGGAGCACTTTATATTTATAGGTTATGTACGTGACAAAAGACGTTTATCTCCTTTTTCTTTATTTATATAATTATTTAGTTAAAATTAGAATTATTTGTATTGGCAGGAAAATAATTACAAAAATCCAAATAAATTTTAATTGACCGAAAGTGATAAATTATTTTTTTCTTAAATACGTGTAAATGTATTATTATTTTGACAGAGTAGTTATTTTCTTAAGCATATATTTTATTTAAATCGAATTCGTCTTTATTTGATAATTTTCTCGGAATTTTAATTTAAATGTTCTTTTTCTTTTTTTGTTATGCAATTGTTAAAATGGAGTTTTTTTGTTTGTTAATTTTCAAGTCCTTATGTCAACAAAATTGGCTGTCCATATCATCCAAATGTTCCGCTCATCGAAGATTATCGAGCAGGTGATCAAATTTGTTCAGAATGCGGATTAGTTGTTGGCGACAGGTATTTAAACAATTTACAAAAAAAAAAATGTCTTGAATTTTATTTTTTTGCTTTCGATGTATTTTTTTACTTGATTGACTAATTTTAATTTCTTTAATGTTCTTTTAAAAGAATTATCGACGTTGGATCTGAATGGCGAACATTTAGCAATGAAAAAGCCGGTGTTGATCCTTCACGTGTTGGAGGTCCAGAAAATCCTCTACTAAGTGGTGCAGATTTATCGACTATAATTGGTCCAGCAACTGGTGCAGCTTCTTTCGACGATTTCGGTGTTTCCAAATATCAAAATCGTCGAACTGTAAGATCTATTTTATTCCCAATTTTCTTTATTTATTAATAATAAATAGAATATTATACATTTATTGTATTTTTTAAAAAATTAATTTTAATTTTTGTTGAAACAAAATTTCTTTAAGGGTTTTTAATTATAAATTTTTTTATTTTCATTATTATTACATGTAATCTTTAAAAAGAATTTTTTCTTTATTTTTCGCAGATGAGCAGCTCAGATCGCACGCTAATAAATGCATTTCGTGAAATAAGTTCAATGTCTGATCGTATAAATCTTTCCCAAACAATTATTGATCGTGCTAATAATCTCTTTAAGCAGGTGCACGATCAAAAAGTCCTGAAGGGACGTGCTAATAATGCAATTTGTTCTGCATGTTTATATATCGCTTGCCGACAAGAAGGTGTACCGCGTACATTTAAAGAAATTTGTGCCGTTAGTAGTGTGAGTAAAAAAGAAATTGGCAAATGTTTTAAATTAATACTCAAAGCATTACAAACAAATGTTGAAGTTATTACCACTGGCGATTTTATGTCACGTTTTTGCGCTAATTTACAATTACCAAATAATGTACAACGTTGTGCGACACATATTGCACGTAAAACATCGGAACTCAATATTATATCGGGACGTTCCCCTATTTCTGTTGCTGCCGCCGCTATTTACATGGCTTCACAAGTTAGTATAAAACAAAAAAGACTTTTATTGAAAAAAGAAAAAACACAAAAATTTAATGAATAAAATTTCTATTTCAAGGCATCAGATCATAAACGTTCACAAAAGGAAATTGGTGAAATTGCTGGCGTCGCTGATGTTACAATTCGACAGGCCTATCGAATAATGTATTCAAAAGCCGCTCTACTATTTCCCGAGGATTTTAAATTTGCAACACCGATCGATCAATTGCCGCAAATGTAAAAAGAAGAAAAATTTTGCATTTCTTCACGAACGCAAAAAAAAAAAAAACAACGCGAGAATTTTATATTCCTTTTTTTTTTCTCTGCGAATAATAAGTGAAAATTGTAAATTTCTTTTTTTTCTTTTTCTAATCCACTTACAATTTTTTTCGACTTCTTTTTTACTTTAATTTAATTTTTTTGCTTTTAATTTCTGTTTTATAGTAACAATAATTAGACATTCCTTAATTATGAGAGTAAGGGGGAAAAGTAAATAAAAAAAATATATATATAGAGCAAATTTTGATAATGAAGCTCGTATATTTTTTTAATAATAATAATAATAATAATAATATTGAAAAAGTGAAATTTTTTAAAATTAATTTAATTGAATTTTTATTTTTAGTGTTTTATTGGCTAACACTTTTTTGAAAAGAAGGCAGAAAAAGTAATTTTTTTGTTGTATAAAATTAATTTTTAAAATAATTTTTTTTCATATAAAATTAAGTTTTATAGAACAGGAAAAAGAGTTTTTTCTCTGGATTATTAGTTTTAAAAAGGTAAAAAAAAATATTTTTATTAAATTTAGTTTTAAAGAGGAAAACAATTTTTGTTTAATTATAAAAAGAAAAAGGAAACTGAAAATTTGGATTTTTACGTCTCGAGTAGGAAAGTATTAAAAAATTGAATCATATGCTAATTGACATATATTTATTATTATTAATAATTATTTACTCACTTCTGCTGGGTGATAATTTGTAATTTGTAAAATTTAATAAATTACTGGATGATTACAAAAAAATTCTCTTCTCTTTATTTTCTTCATTTAGCAAAATTGAAAAAAATGTTACATTCGAATATTTAGATACAATTATTAATTAAATTTTTAAGAAAAAATATAGTAAATTTAAATGCCTATTTTTCAATTATTAATTTATTAAATTTTTGCAAAAATATAATTTTTAAATTTCAATTATTATTAGTAACAATAAAATATAAATAAAAATTATTTTTTTATTTTGATCTCTGCTTTTTTAAATATTTTACTACATATAAAAATACGAAAATACTTATAAAATCTTTTTTTGTTCTTTTTTTTTAATCCTTTCTCACAATTTTTTTGTTCGTGTTTCTTTGAGTCTCTCGAATCGTTTCACGTCCAAAGAAACGTGACAACAACAATAGAGACTAAATAATAACAATAAAACTGTCGTCCAGGAATCTGAAAAGAAAAAATTTAATCATTTTTCAAAAAGAAAAAGAAGTAAATATTTATTTTAAAAAAGAAGAAAAAACTTTACCTGTAAAAAATAGTCGATAAAAATAAAGATGACCAATATCAGCACCAGCAAAAAAATAAAAATTCGAAATTGCTGACATTGCTAACAATGGACTTGCAAAAACACAATGCAATCGTCGTATATTTTTTTCACTTAAATTTTTCCCTATTAATTCACGATATTTCGCTGTTTTACCAATTGCAGTGGCAAAATATTCAATTGTTAAGCCAAAAAAATTCAAGAATGACCATATAAAAATAAAAAGTTCCATTCCATGCCAAAGAAAAACAAATGAAAAACAAAGAAATGAGGCAAACAACTTTCTTGTTGCCGCTTTTGTTGTGCCCAACGATGGAATGTAAATGTATCTGTGAAAGAAAGGTAAGAAAAATTTCTTTTTTCAATATCAAATTTTTTAAGAAAAAAAAAAATGCTTTTTATAGAAAAAATTGTAAAAAAAAAGTAAATTTACCGCAATAAAAATTTGTATAATCCACGATCAAAATGTTTCCACATATCGGAATAAAGATGTATTCTTCCAATGCACTTTGGATTTGGTGGCGCATCAATATCATCCAATTTTGTCACTAAACTCCAAATTCCATAAATCACTACGTATTTATTTAGAAAATATTGTCCCATACAATAGCCCATTCCAAAAAATGCCCATGGCTCCAATCCTTCTACCACCTTTCAATAAGAAAAACAAAAAAGAATAATTTACTATTTTCCCTCTTTTTTTTGGTAGGAAAATTTATTATTACTTTATTTATTTATTAATCATTAAAATTTATAAATTTACTCACTTCTGGGAAAAATTGCAACGCATTAAAATAGAGAAAATGCATTGAAAATTCAGTAAAATAGAGCCAAAAAATAAATCTTGATAAATTTAGAAAAAAAATCAAAAGTCTCTTTGCCGTCCAAAGTTCCGGCGGCTTTTGAATCTGCAAAAAAAAATTAATTTTTCTATTACAATTAGTGAATTTGGGGCAAAAAATAAATAAAAAATTCGATATAGAAAATAATACGTACACCTTCCAAAAAATCTTTGTAGAGTATAACAGGACCGAGGAACAATGTTGGTAAATATAAGCAATAAGCTGTAGTTTTTAGAAAACATTTTGTGAATCCAGACAAATTTTTTGCCACCACCACTCCATCTTCCTCTCCCTCTTTTTCATCGACATTGATACAATCGAGACAACAACTAATACTTCTCAATTGTATCCAACAAAGTGCAATTGTTAGCATATAATATTTTTCCTCTTCAATGCCAAGTAAATTTTCAAAAATAAAACCATATGTTTTTTCATAATAAATTAATGTCAATATTACCAAATGAATAAGCCAAGCGAAAATTTTACTACGAAATGCAATTAAAAGACGATCGACGCATGGTTGTATCAGGGCGAGTAAAACACCCATAAAACCCACGTAATACCATAAAAATAAAATTGACGAGAATATGTACCATGTGGCAAGAATCTGAAATTATTTATTTTTATTTTATTCAAATTTTTGATATTACTATTTTATCATTAATTTACATTAAGTAGAATGCTCGCAATATATATTCCACTTTTAATGTGTATATATATATATATATATAAAAGTCATTAATTATTTTATCGATGAAAAAAATACAAACCAATGAACATTTCACATAAATTCGTTTAATTAATTGAGCAATAAAAAGATGGAGAATAATCCATGGAATCAATTGATACATAAATGGAATCCACGATCTCCATTCTCTATCTGAAATGTCCATTTTTCGACCAATCCACGACCAACCTGGTTGAAAATCCTCATAAGTATCATGATAATTAGTAAAATCTGTGAAAAATAAATATTATTTCTATTTCTAAAGCGGATTATTATTATTATTATTATACTAAATAAAATTGATTTTAACTAAACTTAATAAAATAATAAATATTGCAATGATAATAATAAAGAATAATTTACTTACAAAATTCAGTGAGATGTACTTGATAAATAGAATAAAAAATTGCACATGTCCAAATAATAAAATAAGATGCACTTTCGAATTTATTTAATTTTACAATTTCAAAATTTTGAATTTCCGAAGACATCGCGCCATTTATTAGAAAGGTTTCTAACCTATAAAAATATACACTACAATCTCTGGCTAATTTCTTTAAATAAAAATATTATATATTTGCACAAATAAAGCTGTATAATGACGAAATTTTCTTGTCACACAATTAAAAAATTGCAATTCCGAGGCCATAATAATAATAATTATAAATCGCGAAATTTATTTCTTATATAAACAACAAAGTTTATTTCATGGAGAAATTTTTGTTTACAATGCAAAATAATAATTGGTTCTGTTTAGTTTCTGTTTCTATAGTTTATATTGTTCGAAATTTCCCGTTCCGTGTTTTAAATAATGAAACAAGAACTGGCGGGAAATTTAAATAATTTAAATGCCTTCTCAAAAGGAATTTAATGTTAAAGAAAATTTATTTATTGACATAAACAAAATACAGTTTTTTTTTAAATGCTTTTTCTCTCACAATTAAACAAATGAATTTCTTGGACTATCAATAGGTCTATCGACTTTAGATCGTATAATTCTTATTGGCGGCAATAAACATTCGCCACAATCACATTTAATTTCATTGACGAAATTAAATGATCCCAATCGTGATTTGCAATTGAGACAATTAATTTTTCCCTTTGTCCATAATTCCTACAAAAAAGAATTTGAAACAATTTTTAAATATTTTATTTTTTTGTAATTTCCTAATAATTTTTTTTTCTTTTTTGGTTTTCAAATACAAAAAACAAATTAATTTTTTTTTTTATTAAAAAATAAACGAAAAAATTGTTTAATTTTCCTTTTAAATATAGAAAACAAATTACATATTTAATATAAAATGAAAATAATTTATAAGAATTATTAAAATGGAAATTGTATTTATTTTTTTCCAGGCGAATTTTTTACCTTAGTTATGCAATCCTTAATCCAATCAGGTACAGTTTCTGTTGAAATAAAGAGACAATTTTCTGATTCATTAGCGGAACATTGAAGATTTTCTGAATTATTTTCCGCGGCTCCGTGAGCAGAAAGAAGTGGAGTTGCTTCTTCAGTGAAAATAACTGTTCTGCAACGCTTGCATTTCACTTCTGTCACCTGAATTTTTAATATCGCAAATTAAGAGAAAGAGAGATTGAAAAAAAACATTGAAAGCAATACAAATTTTAAAAAAACCTTTAAAATTGATAAAAATGACAATTTATAAATTAAAAAGAATTAAAAAATTCTAAATCTAATTGTAATACAAATAAAATTAGAAAGCAACAATAATTCTGCAATATAATGAAACAAAAGAGAATTTTAGAAAGGATGCTAACCTCAAAATAAGTAGGTCACGTATACGAAAAATTATTAAAAGCACAAGAATAAAAATTTATCACAATGTTAAAAGAAAAAAAAATTATTGCTTACAAATAATTTGCGAAAAAAATTGTAAAACAATGAGAAAAACAAAACAATGAGGGGTTTGTTATTGTTTTGAAGAAAACGCATCACAAAACATAACCTCAAAATATGGACTCGTTATTTTATCGCTTGAAAACAAACATTCTTCTATATTATATATATTTATTTTAAAAAAGTGAACAAGTGTTAAATAATAAAGAGTTATATATTTACTCACACGTGCTGGCATTCTAAATCTCAATTCACATCACAAAATATGAAGAACACAAAAAGATTTCTGTCAACACACACATACTCCTCACGTAACTACGTAGAAGCACTAATTTCCCTATTTTTCCTCTAATACCTATTGTGACAAAAAATAATTTCATCTAGTTAAACTTTATTATTAATATTATTATTATTTGTATTATTTATTCAAAATAAATTCAAATTTTCCTATTAAAATTCCAAAATATTAAAACTTTTTACAAAAATAGCAGACGATAATTTTGTAATTATGGCGGGTTCTTTCAAATTGAGATAGATTCGAAATAAAATGGTTTAGAAAAAAAGATATAATTCAAATTTTTAGAAAATTAGATATTTTTACACTTTTGTTCAAATTGTATTTTAATTGTATTGATAAACAATTTATATTTTTTTTATTTTTAAATAAAACAAAATTGGAAAATATTTTGTTAATCTGAATTTTTTCCGCTTGGTGGCGCTGCGCAAATTGCGAAATGGAGGTTACGTCGTTTCCGAAAATGTCAAATCAAGTGTCAATTTGACACATGTTTTTTTTCATATAACACAATGTATTTTTATATTTATTTAATAAACAGGTGCTTCTAATTATACAAGAATGGCTCTTGATTTTAATAATATAACGTAAGTAGAGTGAAATTATTACTTTTGTTTTTTCCGTGATGTTTTTTTTTTTGTTATTCTTTCGTAAACGCGCATCAGATATATAATTATTTCTCTATTGTGTTGATTACATTTTCCTCAATGAGGTCATTTCTTATTTTTTTCAATTTTCCTATAATATTTGCAAATTTCAACAAGTTAGAATCATGTTTTATCATATTCGAAAAATCGTTTATAAAAATTGTTAAGAATTCGTTTTCTCATTATTGAATGTAATTTTTCAATTCGTTTTTGTTTTTTAACAGCCTGAATTTTATAAATAATTTTTTTGTTATTTTTAACGATTTTTCTATTATGTGAAATAATTTATAAACTTACTTATATTTATATGTACGTATATATTAGGGGAATTTTCAATTAATTTTCTTCGGGATTTTGAGGTTATGGTTTTTGAAAGTTGAGAGATTTTTTATTGAACTATTTTTTAGAAAGGACTATTGTGTGTTTTAAAGGAGAAATTTTTTTTTGTAATTTTTGTAGTGATAGTCCATTTACATATACTCCATCGCCTCAAGAATGTATACCAAGTCCTAGACGAAATAATACAATTATAACCGATGTTTACAATGGAATTCCCGAGAATTTATTGTTAAATTTCATTGGCTTTGTGGTGAGTTTTATTGGTTTTATTTACAAAAAAGTGTATTTAATTACGATTAAATTTTTACATCTAACAATAGAAAAAAATAGTGATTTTTTTATTAGGAAAATTAAATTAAATTTTTTTGGGGGGTTTGAATTTTTTTTCTATAGTTTCTAGTTTCACTATTTGGCCTTTTACGTAAGAAGGCATGGAATTATGGAAGACTTGCTCTTTTGCACAAAACTGAAAATAGATGGATGGAATTATTTTATGGTGATAATGACAGAGAAAATGATGTGACTTGCATTGAGACTTCCGTCAATACACAATTATCGCATGTAGATCGTGGATTTTTATCATGGATCGTAACAGCCTTCAAAGTCACGTAAATATAAATTCTAATCTCGAAAGATCTTTTGTTGTTATTATCATTATATTTTTTATTTTTAAAAAGAATTTTTTTGTAAATAACAATGAAATTTGAAACAAAAAAATTTAAGTATTCTTAACATTTAATTAATTAAATTTAAAAAAATAATAAAAAATGTATAAAAAAGGGGAAAAAAACATTAAAATTTTCCAAAAATTAGAGACGAGGAATTTTTAAAGAGGGCTGGACCAGATGGATTATTGTATATCTCATTTGAGAGATATTTAATTCTATTAACAGCAATGATGATGTTGGTATCAATATGCATAGCATTACCAATTAATTATCATGGGAATCCAGTTGGTGATACGGCGTCATTTAGTCGTACAACATTATTAAATCTTGCACCCGATTCATCGCTTATGTGGATTTATACAGTCTTGTTACTCTCTTATCTTCCCGTTGGTGGATTTGTCATGCGGAAATTTATGAAACAGGTGATTAAAAAAAATTAAATTAATACAAAAACACACACACATTCACATATTGTGATATTAATAATAAAAATAAGTAAATGTGAAAATAATAACACGATAATTACGTGACCAATTATAATCTCTTCATAATTGAATATAATGATTCGAGATCTTGAAATATATTTAATGATATATGTAATTTAATTTTTTTTTTCTCCTAAAATTTTTTTTATTATAAATATTATTATTATTATTATTATTATTATATTAATTAATTTAATTACTAATTTACTATAGAATTCTTAATAATTTGGTACTCACATTTTTTTTCAATTTCTTTTTTAGGTGAGAGATGCAAAACCCGCCGGCGAATTGGCAGCGAGAACTTTATTAATTACAGAAATTCCAAAACATCAATGCGACACTGAAAATCTCAAACAATATTTCAGGTACTTTTTGATAAATTAATTAAAATTTGTTTTCTTTTAGTCTGAATAAATTTATTTATTTATTTTAAAAATTTGTTTTAATTTCAGAGAAGCTTTTCCAACATTCTCCGTGGAAGATGTGACACTTGCCTATGATATTAAACGATTATCGATATTAGATGCTGAACGTGATTGTGTTGAACAAGCACGTTTATATTGTGAAAGTTATGCAAAACGAAAAGAACCATTGACAATGTATCCTTATCCTTGTGGACAAATTGTCGGATGTTGTTGTAAAAATGTATGTTTAAGCTTTTTTTTTTGAATTAATTATTGAAAGAAAATCATGAAAATTGGTATATTTTTATTTCAGAAATTAGTTGATGCTCAAGATTTTTACACGAAAGAAGAAATTCGTTTAACGGCATTGGTCGAGGAAGAAAAAAGTGTCGCTCTCAGTAAACGATTGGGAATTGCTTTTGTCACGTTGGGTAATAAATTTTCAAAATTTTCAAAAGGGAATTTTTTTTTCATTCTTTTTGCAAAGTTAAAAAAAAAGGGAAGACGTTTTTAAAATTTTTTTTGCTTTTAAATTCTCAAAATAGAATTTTTTTTTCCAAAAATTAAGAGAAGGAAAAGAAAATATAAACACAGTGAATGGGAGAAAAATTTTATATTTTTTTAGCCAGATTTTAAAAAGTTATTTTTTATTTATTTATAGACATAATTTTTGTGTAGGAACTCCTGGTGATGCAAAAACAATGAGACGACAATTACGTTCATCGCCAGCAATAAAATGGATTGTTAATTATGCGCCAGCTCCTTCTGATATTTTTTGGGAAAATTTAAGTATCACAAGGCCTTGTTGGTATTTAAATGCATTTTTAATTAACATTGCTTTAGGATTATTACTCTTTTTCATAACAACGCCCGTGGTGAGTATCATTGCCTTTTCTTTTTATTTATTTTTATTTTCATTAATTACAAATAATGAAAATGTTTTCGATAATTGATTTTGTTCCTCAATAGGTCGTATTGACGGCAATAAGTAAACCACAAATAATGGGTGAAATAAAAAATTTGAGCGTTGTTATATCGACATTTTTGCCGACAGTAGTTCTTGTAAGTGTCGCGGCATTAATGCCCGCTTTAGTTGGAAGATGTGAGTCATTTGTGAGACATTGGACAAGAAGTACTTTAAATCGTTCAGTAATGAAAAAAACATTATTACTTATGTTATTGGCATTTCTTATATTGCCAAGTCTCGGTCTCACAAGTTTGGAAGCTGCCTTTGAGTGGGTTCACAATGGAAATGATACAATGCGATGGCAATGTATATTTTTGCCCGATCAGGTAATTAATTTAAATTCGAATATATAATATCAATATAATATATAATATTGAATTAATTTTTTGTAAATGATTTTTAATTAAAGGGGGCTTTTTTCGTGAATTATGTGATAACATCGGCTTTAGTTGGTTGTGCATTGGAACTTGTGAGATTTCCCGAACTTGCACTTTATACATTTAGATTATGTATGGCGAGAAGTCGTGCCGAAAGGATTTATGTGAGAAAAGCTGTTCTTTGGGAATTTCCATTGGGCGCACATTATGCATGGTTACTTCTTGTTTTCACTATGACAACATTTTATAGTCTCGCTTGTCCTCTCATCACGCCTTTTGGTCTACTCTATTTGCTCATTAAGCATTTGGTAAGTTTTTTCTATTTCAATTTAAAAAAAAGGAAAAAATAATTATTTTTTTATTATTAAAGTGTGTGATCTTAGAAAAGAATTTTTTTTTTTTTTTTTAAACAGGTAGACAGACACAATTTGTGTTTTGCTTATGGGCCGAGCGTCGGCGGTGGACAATTGGCCGGCGCCGCGGCAAACGCGGCTGGTGCCGCACCAGTTTTAGCACAAGCTGCCTTTTTGGCTTTAGGAATAGTTCGAAGGGGTTTATCGCCAATGGCCGCTGTTCAACTTAGTGGACTTGCCGCTAGTATTTTGGGCCTTGTCACTGGTGCCACTTTGCCTTCTTCTAGACCCAAGGTTTCTATATTCAAAAAATTATTATTATTATTTATTATTATTATCTTTATTTACTCTCCCAAAAAAATTCTCTCTCTCTCTCTCTGTCAGATAAAAAGGTTATTTTTTTCTCTCTTCCAGACATTTGCACCGAAAAGAGATTTGGCAGCAGGTCAAAGATTTGTCCCGCCAGTTCTAAGAAAACGATTTACTCCACAAAATCAGGACGAAACAATTTCAATTACTTCAAATCCAGTTGAAAGTCCAATATCAAATAGTAATTCAACAGCGAGTTCATCGCTTCAGGATAGTCCAAAACTTTATCAAAATTACAACACTGAACGTAAAGTTTAGGAAAGAAGAAAAAAAAAGTAATTATTATTTGTGTAAATTATTATTAATTTTATTCACAAATTTTTTTTTTATAATTAACAATTCGTGTAAATTATTAATTTTATTCAAGTCTTTTATTAATAATTCGTGAAAATTATTAATTTTATTCAAGTTTTTTTTTAACAATTCGTATAAATTATTAATTTTATTCAGTTTTTTATTAATTTTATTCAAATATTTTTTTATTAACAATTCATGGAAATTATATTAATACAAATCAAAAAAATTATTTGATTATTTTTAACAATCGAGGGGGCGAAAACGATTATTATTTATTGAAAATCCGAAATAAATTTCCACAACTCGTGAGCACTTTACCAAAAAAAAAACTAGAAAAAAAGAAAAAAAAACATTTGCTTCAGTAAAAAAAAAGGAATTTTTTTAAATCTGTTAAGAATAAATTTTATTGCATTTTTTTTTACAAAAAAAAATCCTAGAATTCATTGCCATTGTTTCATATTATTATTTTTTTCATTTTTCTTTATTTTAATTGTATCTCGAAATTGTGAAAACAAATGTAAATTTATTAACTGGAAATTTTGGAAAATTGTTTTTTTTTCAACTTGTTTTCTTTTCTGTAAATAATTGAATCTCAATGTATATGTATTGTTTTTAATATATAACTGTGTTTTAATATATAATAAAAACCATTTTTTTTTAAGTCATATTTAGAAAGAAAAAAAATTTTTTTTTGAAAAAACGAGGCATAATGTTATTGAAAAGATTTTTTACATATAAATATAGCGAATCATTTATAAAAAATGAAATGTTTCATTTTCGAAACGAATTTTTTTGTTATTTTTAATTCTAATTATTATGTAATAATTAATTATAAGTGTGATTTATCTGCCTTCAAGTTTCATAAAAAAAAAAATAATTTTGATGGCAGAAACAAATATTAATTCAAAGACAACTAAAAATATTTCAATTAATTTATTATTATTAAACAATTAACTTTCAATAATTGAAAAAAAAATTTTCATTTCTAACTTTTCGTGCAAAATGTTCTTAAATTTTATAAATTTTTTAAAAAGTTCTAATTTAAAAAAAAATAAGAAATAAATATAAAACTAACAAACAATTTTTTTGGAGAAAAGTTTAAATTAAAAAAGAAAAACAAGAAAGTTACAAATTAAAAATTTTTTAAATTAACGAAAAATTGTTTTTTTTTTTGAAAAACTTTGAATTAATATTTTTATAGGTAAAATAAATAAAAAATAAAAAAAATAGATATAAATTTTTAGACAGGATTTATTACATATTTAATTTTTTTCCTCTTGTAAAAATCCCCAAAAAAATTGTATGATAAATTTTTTTTATTTGGATTTTGTATTTCTAGTGAAAATTTTTTCGCAAAATAAATCTTGTTACAATCGTTTTAAAGATTATTTTCTTTAAATCCCTTTTAATTTTTAAACTTTTTCACACTGAAAGAAAAAAGAAAACGAAACAATAAAAATAAACATTTTTTTTTTTTAATAAAGTATTAATTTAAAAATAAAACCATTATTTTTATTTTCTGAATTTCAATAATTTATTCAGTATTTAAATCATTACATGATATTCGTCGTCGATTAATAAAGAATCACAAAAATTTTCTTCTCACTCTTTCTTTTTTTTATTGTACAAAGACGACTTAAAAATAATATTCCTTAAATTTAACAAATTTAAACGTCTTTTTTTCTTATCAAAAAAAAAAAAAAATACAAACAAAATAATTGGCTGTCAATTTTTTAAAAATTGTTGCCAAATATCATTCACAATCATTTTTTGTTCCATTTTTACACTCTTTGTTTTCTCTTTCTTTTTTCTTAAAACGTAGAAATGAAGCAATTTACAAGAATTGACATTTGCTTATGGATGTGTAAAATACTTTGGCAAATATACAAGTTCATTATTTCTTTTTTTTCATTTTCATTGAATGTGAAAATCAAAAAAAAAATTATGCAAAAGGGAAACAAGTGAATAATTCATTTCACGCTCATTGTTTACAAAAAAAGTCATTGTCCAAAAAAAAGTTCATAAAAAACAAATTCTTCAAATATTTTATTAGATTTTCAGTTTCGAAATAAAAACGAAAAAAAATTTTCTCTTTCCAAAGAGAGAAAATTGGACATTTTCTTTCTTTTTTAAAAAAACTTCTATGTGTATAATAACTATAATAATATAATCAAATTAAAGGAGACATTTCTGAAATAACTTTTTTTCCTTATTTGTACAAATTTTTTTTTCATTTCATGAATATGTGAGCCGCCGGAAGGTAAAAGGACGATAAAATTTGTACGGCCGTACAAATTTTATGCGCGGCTCATATTTTTAGTTTCCTTTTTTATAAACCATTTTTTTCTTTTTTCCCCGAAGAATAATAACAAGAAATGTATTATTAAAAAAAAAAGAAAAAAATTCCTTAATTTTTTACACATTTTTTCATTTTATAAAAAAATATACAAAGATTTTTCTCTTTTTTTTTAGTTTTCGGAAATGTCTCTCTTTAAACTAATAAAAAAAAATAATTAAAAAAAATAATAATAAATTTCTAAACACCACCCCCAATTATTGCTAGTAATTGTTCCGAATTTAGAGATTTAAGGGCATCGAGTTTTTGACTAATTCTTCGTGATCTTCGTCGTCGCATTGAATTTGATTTATTGTTGTCGTCATGATTATCCAATTCTTCGGCATCGTCTGTATCTTCAGTGAGTGTTTCCTCATATTCTTCACAGCATAGATGAACCTACGGGGTTTTGTTTTTTTGTTTTTTTTTATACATTCGTAAAACGAAAATTCTTATCGACAAAAATAGACTTCACATAGAAAAATAAAATAAAGTATAGAAAATAATCGAAAGAAATAAATAAAGAAAAAAGGATTTTTTTTTACAAAAAAACCAAACAAATTTAAAAAAAACTATTTTAATAATGAATACAATTCAAATAATAATAATATTAATATAAGTAAAATAATTGATAAAATATAACGAAAGCAATAAAATTATTATATAATTCTTATTATTATTGTAACAAATATATAAAAATTGAGTAAAATAAAAGAAAAACAAATAATAATTGCAAAAATGCAAAAGTGAAATAAAGTATTTATTTAAAACTTAAAAAAAGAAATTTACTAAGAAAATGAAAAATTATTGAATTTAATAAAAAAGAATTTTTTTAAGTTAAAAATAGAAATAAGAAAAATAAAACTAATAAAATAAGAATCAAATATTCTTCAAATATTTTTTTACTAATTTTGGAATTTATTTATCCTCTATATTGTAAATAAATTTAATTATTTATTTATTAATATTTATAAATTTAAATAAATAGGAATTTATAAATTTTTCGAATAAATCAATTAGAAGGTCTGAATTAAAAAGAAAAAATTTAAAAATTAGATTATGTTTAAATTTGAACACATAAAAATTGCAATCGTTTTATTTTTTTCCTCCACACACAAAGATAATAAAGAAGAAGAAAAAGAAAGAAAAAAACGAAATTTTACAATGTATTTCGTTCCAAAAATATAATTTCTCCTGAATTACAATTTTTTTTTTTTTATTTTTCTTGTTTTTTTAATAAACAAATTATAAATGATGCAGCACAATATCAGTATCAATAATTTGATATAAAACTCGAAGAAGAATATTATTTCGAAGTAAAAATAAGAAGAAGAAGAAGAAGAAGAAGAAGAAGAACAAGTCATTCCATTTTTACAAAAGAAAATAGATTTTATTTGTATTATAATACTATAATGTATTAAATTTAAACATAATAATTAATTTGTTTATACTTTTTAAAAATAAATAAATATTATTAATAATAATTGTAATATTAATTATTTTTAATAATAATTGTAATAACAATTATTTTTAATAATTGTAAAATTATTATTAAGTAAAATAAAATAATTTGAATGCTTCTTTCTTTTTTTTTGTTGTTGTTGAAAAGTACATATCGATAATAACATTGAATAATGCATCACTGACTAAGAATTATTTTATATTTACATTTTCTATTTATTTATTTATTTTTTTTTTAAATTTCGACAAATGACGTATTTTGCTTAAAACCGGAAGAAAATTAATTTACTTATATTTTCAAATACTAAAATTTACACGTAGAATATAAAATCTCGATTCTCTCTCTCTCGACAAATATTT
Organism: Leptopilina boulardi; assembly: GCF_019393585.1. Classification (NCBI taxonomy): domain Eukaryota; kingdom Metazoa; phylum Arthropoda; class Insecta; order Hymenoptera; family Figitidae; genus Leptopilina; species Leptopilina boulardi. Next base: position 717,584 of record NW_026137994.1, on the reverse strand, counting down.
TTAAAAAGTTCTCCTAACAATTAAAATTCATCAATTAAAATTTAATATCTAACTATATAATTAAATTACATGCACTTATATAAATATATACATTAAGAGAAAAAATATCATATTAATTGTTTACAAAATTTACACATTATTTTTATTGAGACTTATAATTTTTGAAAAAGAAGAAAAAAAAGTTCTGGATGACTTTCTTCTATTTGATATTGAAAACAAATTTTTTTTTTTTTTAAAGAAATTTTGAAAAAATCTATTTTTCTTTTTAAAAAGAAATCTACAAAATTAATATTAAAAAAACATTTTTCATAAAGAAAATCTAAAATATTCTAGATTTAAAAGCAGAGACAAAAAAAATGAGGAAATTTTTTTTTTAAAATGTTAAGAGATCGAAATCATGATTTGTTTTCTCAAAAGAAAATAAAAATTAAAACATAACGGAATGAGGTCTTTTTCGTAATTTTTTATTACGAATGTATGACTGCCGTCTTCTTACCTCTTCAATTGAAACACGGGCCGTCTGTTGTTCCTGTTGAATTTTTGAATTCATTGTTTTACTCGTAACTATGGGACTCGAACTACTTGATGGTGTAAATGAACATTTATCCAATTCCGAATTGTCTATTAATAATAATTTTTCTTTTCCATTTTCAAATGATGATTTTACAAGACTTAGGCCATTTTTATGATTTTTACATACAAAAGATCCATTTGTTTCGATCATATTATCATTTAGATGAACTGAAAAAAATGAAACAAAATAAATTCACAAATTATCTTTGATTTTTAATTGAAATTGAAAGTATCACAAAAAAAATGATTTAAAAGAAATAATAAAATTAAGTCCTTATTTACAAATTTCTTCTATTCTAAAAAAAAAAATTTTTTTCTCAACAAATTTACCTTGACAAAAGGCGATTTTACACACAGAACAATGAACCGTTGTTGTTGTGCCACATTGAAAACATAAATGCAATGGACAAATAAATTTTCCATCGACATTTGTTTGTGTGATACAATTTTTATGATATTTCTTTGAACAGCCTTTTTGTTTGCATTTTATTAATTCTTGTCCAGGTACTATTTCTTTTTGACAATTACTGCAAATCACCTTCTTTGGTCTGTAGAAAGAGAAGATGACATTTAATTTTTAGTTAAGCCTTAATTTTTTTTATTTTAAATAAAAGTTTGTTTATTATTTTAATATTTTGTCACAATGTTTAAATAATTAATTATTATAATATAAATTATTTGTAAAGAATTGTAATAGAATAGAAATGATTTAAAAAAAGAATTAAAACTCCTACTTTCTTGGAATTTTTGGTTTCTCCATTTTCTCCACTTTTTTCTCATGAATTGCACTATTTCGTTTTTTGGTGACTTTCAAGCCAATAAAGCCACTGCAATTTGAAGCGCCGCATAAACATGGTTTTTTTTCCTCGCCGTCGCATGCTAAATTATAATTAAACGTTAATTCTTCCCCCGCTTGAATGTCACGCACGGCAAAAAGTCCAATTCTCGTATCGCCATTCACTGTCCATTTTTGCGTCTCACAATTTGGCTGGCAAGAATGATCTTTAAAATAAAGAATAAATAATAAACAATTTTTTTTTCAATTTCATTAATTACTCAATAAATTATAAGTAATAATAGAGAAGAATTGCCTTGTATTATATTGCCGAAAGAATAAATTATACTTAAAACTTAATTAATAATAATAGAAGAATAAAACTTTTGTTATCAACTCACTCATGAATCGGCTGAGATTCCCCTTTGGTTCCGCGTCAATCATACGATTAGTGTCAATAGTGAGAAAATAATAATTTTCATTTTTCAATTCCTTTTTACGTTGTAATCGTCGTTTATATTCGGCTTCATCAATTATTTCACCGACATACTCAACGACAAATTGATTTGCTTTTATACGCTCAATTGCTCTTAAACCCCAACCTCTGCCTTCTGTGTGAAATGGTTCCATTGCTGGATATAATCGTTGTGCAAAACATTGATTTTGACATTTTGCACCAGCCGGACATATTTCTTGACTACATTCAAATAATAGCATTCGATTCAAACAATCCGAATCTTGAGCGCATGCATTGTCCGATGTTGGCGAACAAGCGCACGCAACAATACTGTCAACTTCCGCGGCTTTTACATTTCCCACTGCTTTATTTACCTGGATAATTATTTATTTTTCAAAGAAAAAGAAAAAGAATATTAGGAATAATTAAATTCTCAAACTTTCTAATTTAAAAAAAAGGGGAGAATGAGGTGATGAAAAATTTGTTTTTTCACTTACCTTTAATTTAACATAAAACGGTGGTTTAAGTGGTACTTTCTCCAACTCCTTGACCGATGTTGAAAGTGCTTTTTGCTCTTTTAAAATTTGATAATATTTTTGTGCCTCATGAATTGCACGTCTAAATGCGCCGTCCATTGAATTTTTTTTACCCGTATTTTTTGCCACTGCATCGCCTTCTTGATAGAGAAAAACACGTCCTTTGTGAACCCAATAATAATTTCTTGTGCCAAGAAACATAACACAAAATTCTCCCGTTTCATGTTTTAATGCATCAACATTTATTGGTACCTCGTCGGGGAAACAAATTTTTGATGGCCACCATCGATAACTACCCAACTTGACCCACACAATTTCTCCGTACAATGGTAAACGTCCTGTTTCACAGTCCTCACACATAAATGCATCGTCCGGCGCTTTTATACCTAAAAATAAAAAAAAAAAAAAGAAAGAAAAGGAATTTTTTTAAATTAGAATTAATAAATGATTATTGTTTTGAAAAATTGATTCTCACCTAAACATTCGGGATGAAATGAAGTGGGACATGTTTCACAACAAATGAGACTACCTCCTTTAGTGCAAAGAAAACACCATGTTGCATTTAGAGGCGCTTGTCGACATTTATAATGTTTTGGACAAATAATTTGATTGCCAGTGAGAATTTCAGAGCCAGCTGGCAAACATGATGACGATGTATGATAAGACGATGGACAACGTACGCATCTTACTAATTTTTCATTTGTCTTTCCCGTGTGTCCATTTTGTGGATTATCCGAGTTACATGTGTGACACATGTGATACGGGCATATTAATCGTCCACCTTGCCATTGAGACTGCGGAAAATAGAAAGAAAGTTACACTTTTTTTTTCAATTTTCGCTATAATAAAATTTTTCTATAGTTTTATAAAAACCTGGGGCCAAGTTTTGAGACATTTTGTATGATAATATTTTCCACAAGCACCAGCCGAACATCGAAAACGATCAATTTCACGATCATTGCAAATAAAACACGCGGGAGCAACACTCGATAGACAATCAATACATTTAAATGTTTCATCCTCGGGCAATGGAGGAAGCGGTGGCGGTGGCGGTGGTGTTGATTCTTCTGTTTTAACTGAGGGAAAATCAAAATTAATTGCAAATTACGAGTTTTACTCTCTTCCCCCTCAAATTAACCCAAAAATGTTGAGTAATTTCACTTTATTTGCGCCCGAGTAATAAAAGAATGAAATGTTTGAATAAATAAACTAATATTATTCAAGAGTGGGAAAATAAAAAAATCAATAAATAATGTACCTTCGAGTTTCTCCGTGAAACTTTCCTTCTCGGCAATTTTCTTTCTTATCTCCTTTAGATCCTGAAATACTTCATCCTCAAGATTATCATTATCATCCTCATGTTCACTATGTTCCGAACTTGAATCACCTGGTTTAACACATTTCAAGTGATAATAAGAATAACATGGTCCTTTGCATCTCACTAATTTACCCGTTTGTTCACAAATTTGACACACGCGCTCCGTTTTTATTCCTTTAAATAAATTTATTGGCTTTGTCCATTTGATTTCTTTTTCAAAATCATCATCAAAATCATTATTGACACTTAAATCTTTACTATTATTTTCTTTACTATTCTCTTTAATATCCTTAGTGTATTTAATTTCTTTTTCTTGAATTTTCTCTTTTAATTTCTCCTTTCCTTCTTTACTATCCTTGAAAGATTTCTCCTTACTTTCTTTTGTTTCCTTATTTTCTTTCTTCTCTTTCCTTTCTTTCATTTTTTCCTTCACTTTATTCTTATCGATGTCTTTAATTTTAAGTTTTTCTTTAATATCTTTTTCTCTGGCTATTTTTTCTTTGCTATTCTTTTCTCTATTTTTTTTATTATCCTTAATATCTTTTTCCCTAGTGTCCTTTATTTTACTATTATCATTATTTTTACTAGTTTTACTATTATTTTTACTACTTGTTTGACTAATATCGAGCGAGCGGCGACTGTCACGTTTACTTCGACTTTTACGTTTTTTCGTTGATTTATTAAGAACATCATTATCAAAATCAGAATCAACATCAGCATCCGATGGTATTGAACGATTACGAAATTCATTTTCTTCTTCTTCTTCTGGACAATGAATTTCATCACTCCAACGTTCTGATTTTATTTCATCTTCAAGTTCAGAATCACAAAGTGCAAATAATTTTGAATCATAATCAATATCAAAATTTTTCTTATCATCCCATGAACTGTTTAATAAACTTGATGGTGGAGTTGGTGGTGTTTGTGATAAACTATCATTGAAAATGTCAACTTGTGATGATTTCAAACTCTTGTAAAATTTGCCATTTAATTTAATTGATTTTTCGCCATTTTTTATTGTTGTTGTTGTTAATTTTCCATTTACTTTTGGTGTTATAAGATTATCAAATAATTTTAATAAATTTCCAGTACTCTTACTAAAGTTACCATTTAATTTACCAATTGTTGTTTTTGTTGTAATTGTAGTGGAATTTTTTGTGAATGAAGAAATTTTACTTAAATCACCGGTACTTTTGTTGAGTTTTGAATTTTTTTTACTTGAATCGAGATTTGTTTTTACAGATGGAATAACACTTCGGCGACGTAATGTTGATAATTTTGCTGGAAGTGAATCGTAATTTGGTAATTTTGGCGTTTGTGAACGTGTCATTCGTGGCTGAAATTGGGGAAAAAACAAAAATTATTTTTAAAAAACATTTTCACCGGCTATTCAATTCTTGAAAAAAAAAACGTAATTTTATTTTATTTCAATTTTCTTCTAATTTCGAGAAAATGTTAAAAAACGAAAAAATAAAAGAATAAATATTTAAGATAAACAAAAGAAATACTTACAATGGGTTTGGATTTTTTTGCCGGTACCATTGATTGTGATTCATTGATGGAGAGTTTTCGTTTCTTTTTCATTGATGCTGCTACTGTTGATGGCGTTAATGTGTGAATTTTAGGAATTGGCGGCGCTGGTGCAAAAATACAAGCGCGTGCCTTATCGGTGATATTTAAAATTTCCGTCGCCTCCGATGTTCCAATTTCCCATTTTGGCTTTAGTGTTGCACTAACGGTAAATGGAATTCGTAGATCACGAATTTTTTTCTTCCCTAAATTACTATTGCTTACGGGTAATTTTTCCAAAAATCTTTCAAAATCATCGGCACCGGTAAATGGTAACATATTCATTTCTGACACCCAATTGTGACGTTCATTGTCACCAAAATATTGTACATGAACTAAATGTCTTATCGATTTTTTTGCCGCTGCTGAAAAATTGAAAAAAAAAAAACAAAGAACGGTTAAAAGTTGTATAAATTAAAAAAAAATGAATTACACGAATAATTAAATAAATTGTTTAAATAATTTGAAAACGAACCCATAAGTCGATGAAAAGTCATTGTTTCTGGATCAAGTGTAACGACACAAGGCCAATAGGGAAAATTTCCAAAACGTGCCCAAGCGAGTTTTCCAGGCACCCATTTTACACCATTTTTCCAATAAACTTCAATATTATTTTCTGATAATGATGTTTCCTCTTTTTTTATTTCATTCGTTTCATTTTCATTTAATTTCATTTTTTTCGCTGGTACAGCAACAACATTATCATCATTATTAGTTTTAATTTCGACAATAATTTTCTTTTCACTTGCTTCCTTCTTTTTTCTTCCTGGTTTTTGTTTTTCCACAACAATTTTTGATGTTTTTACATTTTTCGGTGATTTTTGTATTTTTGGTGATTTTTGATTTTTCACACTTGTCTTCGATGACTAAGAAATTAAAAATATAAAGATTCATTTTTTTAAATTTTTATAAAAATCAAAAAATTGTTAATTTAAAACAAAATGTGAATATATTTACATTCAAATCGGATTTTTTGCCCAATTCAGAATTCTTCTTTACTGGATAATTATCAATACTGCTATCATCATCCTATGAATGAAAAAGAAAATAAAATTAAAAAATTTTCATTAGTTTTTATTCAGCAAAAAAAAAAAAAAAAAAAAATATATATAATAATCGAAATAATCAATTTTTTTACCGAAGAAAAATCGGGAACAAAATCCGGATCTGTATCAATTTTTTTCGATACCGATTTTCTTCTAATTGATACAATTTTTTCACCAATCGTTTCAGCTTTCTGTAAATAAAATGAAAGATTTTTTTGGTATATATTTCAAACAAATTAAAAAAATATTTCCTTTTTTCTCCAAAATTTACATTACAAAAAAAAGTTTGTTCACTGAAAAAACAAAAGAAAAATTTAACAAATTAAATTTACAAAACAGATTAAAGTGTTTTTTTATTGTTGTTTAAAAAAAAACAAAACAAAACCTAAAAATCACCAGAAATTCACTTAATTATTGACTCGCATATATATCGCGACAAATTTTTCCCTTTTTATAACCTCAAAAAAATATAAAACCGAAAAAATATAAAGAAAAGAATTTACATGATAATAATAATAATAATTTTTTTGGCGAAAAAAAGTTCTACTAACCTTGTTTGATATTTTTGGAAATAATGGCAAAACAACTTTGGGAAAAAGTGATTTTCTTCTTCCATTGACGCTTATATTTGTACTTGTACTTTTACCCGGTGATAATGATTTTGATAACTTCTTCTTCTCATCTTTTTTCGTTGAATTCTTCTTTTCATTCCCGGCATTATTGCTGTTAATGGCATCAAATTGTATAACCGGAGATGATTCAGGTGTTGGAAATGAGTTCATTGCTTCCGTAGACGATGATGTTTTCCCAAAACAAATATATTAATATCAACTTTCCATTTCCCTCCCCGAAACAATTACGAGATTCGTTTTTTTTTATTGCATTGTTTTCACTGAATTTAATACTGTTAAATTTCTCGCACAATTTTTCCCTATGTATATTTATATATAATATACCACACTAACGATTATATATTGTATTTTTAATATATCACACGACACTTGTATTAAAAAAGAGGTTATTTACACTCGCGTGCGTTGATATATTAATATATAAACGATAAACGCTCCCCGAAAATGAGGTTATATCGCCAATTATCGACAATTACACGATTATAATATTAATAAAACGGGAAATTAGTGAATTTTCAGTGAAAATTTAATTGAATTTTCTTTTTGAATATGGAAAATCTTATCGATTCTCCTTTCTTTCATCCCATGGAACACGAAGCGTTTCCCGCGATTTTCAGCTCCTCGATAGTAGCGTTTACCCTTCGATTATATAAATCGCGATAGAGAGACAACTCGAAGATTTGTTAATTATTCAATACTCGACAGATGGCACTTAAATATATTTTTAAAAGAAATAAAAGAATTTTTTTAAAATTATATAGGTATATTAAATTTTATATATATTTTATATTGTTAAAATGAAATTTGAGAAAAGAGACTTTAAATACGCCAAAAAGAAGTTTGTGAATTTAAATTTTCGCGGCTTCAGATGGCGCTGCACAGTAAATGACATTAGGCTTCCCAACATAAAATAATTAAATTGTAAATTGCTTTTTCCCATCTGCATTTTTTATATTGGTCGTGGATTAAAAAAAAATATCAGAACACATGTCCACTTTTTCTTTTCGTGTGTTTAGTCAGTACGAATTATTATCTCTCTCTAGAAAATAATTGTGTATAGAAATTCAGTTGTCATAATACAAATAAATTGTTTCCAGATTGTTAATTTGATAAAAATCGTGTGAAAAATGTGCTTAGAAAAATTTAGTGCAACGTGTTGTTCATTATCGCGCATCTTTTAAAAGTACAAACAAAAGATATACACGCATACATTATTTCTTTTGTCTCTGAATATAAGTTTTATAATCGAAAATCGCCATTGATTTCTTCATTCTTAAAATTTCCATTGTCATTTTTCGGATGGTTTTATACTCTTTACCATCATCACTACCACCATTGAGAGAGAAATATAATTTTTGTAGATTCTAGACTACAGTGGCTTATTTTTTTCTTGGTATATATTTATTTTTAATAATTCGCGTGTATCTTTTTTAAGGTTAGGTCAATTTGGAACAATTTTTTTTTATCAAGAGTTTGTGTGGAAGATTTAGATAATATCGTCGGTGTATAATAATATAATATATATATATATATAAATATAGGAAAATTACGAATGTAATAAAAGTGTATTGATTGTGATTATTTTCTCGGAAATAAAAAAAAAAACAAACAAAAAATGATGTTAATTGATATTGAATGTACCTGCGGTGGATCGAAAATTGAAGGAGGAACGAATACAGGTAAATTTTTTTTTACGTTTGTCTCGTGAATTTATTTTCTTGAAACGAAGAAAAATATTAGTAATATTTAATTCATTATCATGCAATTTTAATAATAATATAAATATCAAATTTTACTTTATTCTAAAATTTTTTCGTGTATACCTATTTTCGATTTCTGTTATTTGTTTATTTTCCGCATACGCAAACGTATGTTTGAGAAATTTTTTAAATTATTAATTACTGTTTTGCTAATTTTGTATCCATTCGTTATAATAAATATTTAATTAGTTAATTAAGTTATTTATTGTACCTATTATTCATTCATTATTTATTTAGTTAATTTTTGTTATTTATTTATTTATTTACTTTCAATCATAACACTGCAGACTAATTTTTTCTGTGAAATCAGAAAAATAAATTTTGACAATAATGTATATAATTTTAAAGTAGTTTTTTTTTTAATCGCATCAAAGGGATTGATGTTTTTCTTTTTCAAGGTGGAAAATGTAAACACAGTGAGAAGTCTCTTAATATATGTGTATCAAGAAAAACGGTATATAAATTCGGAATTCACAGAGAATGTGAAACATGTGAGAAAGAGAATAAAATTAAACCACCAACTGTTGAGGAAGGGGTAATTATTTCATTTCGTAATTGATTTAGTAATTTTTAAAGAATGCAAATTAGAAAAAACAATTTTAAGAATCAATAAATTATTAATTATTAATTTTGTTAATTATTCTATAAGAAAACTAAAAAAAAAAAAATTTGTTAGATTGAACCATGTCCACCATCGATGTGGATGTGTTTACAATGTGGAAATCAAGCTTGCGGTCGCAGTGATAGAAGTCATGCGATTCAACATTTTAAAGTTCCACGAACTGGTTTACATTGTTTAGTTCTTGATACTTATCAATGGAAACTCTGGTGCTATGAATGCAATAGTTATATTAATCCTGATTCATGGTAAATTTTTGTTATATTTATTTTCTAAATTATTATTATTAAATATAGTAATTACCTATTAATAATTTTACAATAGGTCTTTTTTTGTTATAAACATGAACCCAAAAAGGAGAAATGTTATTTTTGTTTTTACTCTTTTATTTCAGTATACGTGCTTCACGTGTTGTGTGTGATATAGAAAGAATGGCAAATTCACCAAAAGCGACAAAAATGTTGCCAAACTTATCAAAAAAAAAAAATCTAGTTGAATTGAAGAAAGTAAAACCAAAATTTTTATTTGGTTTCAGCAAAGTTGTCGTAAGTGTTTTTTTTTCATCTTGTTTTTTTACTAGATTAATTTGACGAAAAAAATGATGTACTTTTTTCAATAGATATAAAAAAATATTTCTTTCTTAAAATTCTTTACAAAAAAAAAAGTTATTTATTTTCTGCAGAAAATTTCTTTTTTCTAAAATAATCAATTTTTTTTAACATATAAAAAAAAATATGTTTCAGGGACTGACAAATTTGGGTAACACTTGTTTCTTCAATGCTGTTCTCCAATGTCTCGCGCAAACTCCATTTTTGGTGAAAGTTCTCGAAGATATGCAAAAACCTGGACAAACTTTTGTTCTTCCTGGTGGAGCGTACAAGAAACCAGGAAGTACCGAAGAAATTTCACTGGTGATTTTTTTTTTCATTTTTTGTTTGCTAATTCTAATTTCTTTTAACTTTCCCATTCTTCGAAATTGAAAGTAACAAATGTATTTGTTATTTATAGAAAATAATGCAATTATTAAAATATAATAATAATAATAATAATAATAATAATAATAATAATAATAATAATGTAGAGAAAAAAGCTTAAATTATTTATTTATTTTACAATAAACGGGACAATATTTAGAATTTTTTTAAAAATTATCCATTTTTATAGCCGCCAATTGAAGGTGTTTTGGACAAAGAGTGCCCCTTGACTCAGGTTTTACAAAAAACTTTAACCGACATGCAAAATTCAAACAGCGAACCTTATAAACCAAGTGAACTTTTGAATATTTTACGAAAAAAAAGTTCACAATGCATGGATGGCGGTCAACATGATGCACACGAACTTTTACGACATTTATTAGAACACGTTCGCAGTGAAGATCTTCGTGTGAGTCTTTATTTTTTTTTATGTAATTCCGATTTTGTGATTTTGTATTGTTAATTTTGTTTGTCCTTTTTTCTATAGCGTTATCAGCAAATAATATTGAAAAATCTCAATCTATGGGGTCAGTCGTCAAAGAATAATGATGATGATAAAATATCGAGATTGAAATTTTATGGCCATCAAGCGAGCGCTCGATTATTGGGACCTGAGCCAGTGTTTAAAGGAATTCTCGTCTCAACACTCGAATGTCTCGAATGTCATCATTCATCACCAAGAACTGAACCATTTTTGGATCTTAGTTTACCAGTTATGGCCGATAAACCACAACCGCCGTCTCATAGGTGAATTTTTCTTCTTTTTCAAATAAAACAATTCAAATTTAATATACAGGTAACAAAGTCAGAATAAAATTTGTTTCTATACCTTATTTCCAGGAGAAAAAGTAGTGGATTTGAGGACGCTTTTGATTTAATGAATAGCAATAGCAATACTAATAATTCATCGAGCACTGGATATAAATCAGTCTCAAGAAGAGCGGCAAATTATTGGGGAAAATCGAGAAATACAAAGCAAAAAAATATGAAAAATAATCAGACAACAATATCAGAGGAGAATAATACTCATGAGAATAATGACGATGTTAATAATGATCTCGTTGATAGTGAAAATTCAAAGACTGAAAAAACGAAAGATTATTCGGCTTCAGGTAGGAGACATTTATTTTCAATTATTATTATTATTATTATTATTCAAAAAATTACTTCCAATATTTTTATCGAAAAAAAAATTATTGTTTTACTTTCAATATTTTTTGAATTTAAGTATTTGAGAAATAATTAATTTCTCTATTCTTTTCTCATAACAGGAAGTGAATCGGATATTGAGGATAATGTTGATACGGAATCTGGAACTGAACAACTTTCAAAACAACAAGAAATTCTCGAATCTGGTTATAGTTCAGAAAAACCATCAACATTAGTGAGTCCTTTGTCACCTGTTGAAAATTCACACAATAACGATACAACAAAATCTCTCAATTCATTTACCGTTACAAATAATGATGATGATGATGATGATGATGATGGTTGTCCACCATTGGAAAATGGCGACAACGACGATGACAGTCAACAAAAAGAAATTAAAACAAATAACATTATTGTTGTGAATAATCACAATAACAATAATAATAATAATAATTCCCAAGGAGTTGAATTAAATTCGAAGAAAGAGGAAAAATTAGTAACTCAATTATTAGCATCTAATGTCAATGAAAAAATGACGGAGAATAATTCAATTAATAATTCAAGTGAAAATTCATTGTTGTCATCATCGAGTCCAGTAGAAGAGAAAGAAGTGAATGATGAAAAAATGGAGAATGGAAAAGAAGACGAGGAAGAATCGTTAAAGTATTTACTCCTTTTTTCACTTATATTATAATATAAATTAATTTCTTTTTTTATTTTGCTTATTAATTACTAATCTGTGATAATAATAATAATAATAATGTTGCCATTTTTTTTTAAAAAGAAAAATTTTCCCATTCCTAAAATCATTTGAAAAGTTGCCTATTTTTATCAGCCTAATTAATTAATCTATTTTTTTGTTATTCTTCTAAGGTACGCACCGGAAGCGAAGAATGATGAGAATATAATTTCAAAAATAGAGAAAAAAACCAATAATGATAATTATTCAAATACAAATGGTGCAGAAAAATTAAAAACAGGTGTTTCACGAACTGGGCTTAATAATCACCATGTGAATCAATCGCCCACACGGTATACAACATGTGAGGGAGAATTTTCCATACAATCATGTTTAAATCAATTTACCGCACAAGAATTAATGGCTAATAATAATGCCGTTGGATGTGAGGAGTGTACTGCTAGGGAAAATAAGGTAATTATTTATAAAAAATTTTATAATTTTTTTCAAAAAGAACAAAATTTTTCTACTTTTAGCAGCATAATTAATAAAATTAATGTCAAAATTAATTTCTGTAAATTGGCAAATTATTTTTAAAAAAAATTTATTGTTATTAAATAAATTTTGCAGTAAAATTTATAATTTTCCTAGTAAATTAATGTTATTATATTATTAATTAATTAATTCATAATAAATTATTAATATTATTCAATTACTAATAATAATTATTAAATTAATTATTAATTTCAGGGAAAAGAAAATGGTAAAATGGTGCGTACACCAAGAACAAAACAATATTTAATTTCAAATGTTCCGGCTGTCTTGATATTGCATTTAAAACGTTTTCAATCTCAAAGAATGTCATTTAGTAAAGTAACAAAACCGGTGAAATTTCCCACAATATTGAATTTGGCGCCTGTTTGTAAAAATCATGATGAGCCAAAAGTTTATTCACTTTATGGTGTTGTTGAACACAGTGGAACACTTTACGGTGGACATTATGTCGCTTATGTCAAGGTAATACTTTTTTTTAAAAACTGACAACAAAATTAAAAAAAAAATAATTCAGGGAGAAGAAATTTTCTTCATTATATTTATTTATGTTAAATAATTTTTGTTTTTAATAAAATTTTAGACGAGACAACCGTTGACTCCGAATGATCCGCGATGGTCGTTTCTTCCAAAACAAGAATCGACAGATTCGGAGAAACTTGCAAGTGATGTAAATGATTCCCAACAACAACAACAAACAAAAAGCGAAGAAAATACAGATAGTTCAAATATTGAACCACTTCCAGGACGGTGGTATAATATTTCTGATTCAAGGTAATTTTTATTTAACGAAAAAATATATTTTATTTTAGATTTCATTAAAAATAAAATTCATTTTCAATTGCTTTTTTTCTTTTAAATGATAATATAAAATTTAATATTATAATAGAATTAAAATATTTTTAAAATATATAAAAAATTTCTTTTTCAGAGTTATCGAAGTGGACGAAAATCAGGTCCTTCAATCTCAAGCATACCTTCTTTTTTACGAGAGAATTTTGTGAACAAAAAACTCCATTAATAACAACGCACAATTAATTTCCATTTTTTCTCGATGAATTATTATTTTGTGAATGAGAGAAAAAAATTAGTAAAATGAGGACACAAAGAATGGAAAAAAATGAGAATAATTAATAATAATAATAATAATAATAATAGTCTGATTTAAATTTAATTTTTACGACAGAAAAAAAATGAAAACAATATTGAAGAAATTATTGAAAAAAATTTCGATTCATTTTTGAGAGTTTAAAAGATTCTCAGAAAATAGAGATTTAAAAAATTAATTAATAGCGGTAACAAATGCTGCCAAAAAGACAAAAAAGGAAACAAAGCTAAAAAAAAATTGTAGAATCGGTATAAAAATTATTATGTGTGACGAGACAACATGAAAAGTGAAAAAAGAAAAAACGTAGAAGTAAGTAATTAATGGAAATATAATAATAATGGGTATGAATTCCGAGGTGAAAATCGAAGGATAAAATTTTCCTTTTTTTTCTTTTATCATAAAAAAAAATGCGATTTTCCTCTCGGATTCTTAGCAATTTTCTTGTATTTGACAAGAAGAAGCATTTACAAAACAATTTTAATGTGTCGATTGTAGAAAGTAATGTTTGCAAAAAAAAAAAAAAGAAAAAAGTTTCACCAGTAGTCGCGCTCTTATTTCAATAAAATTCTAAAAAATTAATGTGCAAAAAAAAGAAAATTGATTTTAATTTAAACTTAGAAAATAGAAATTTCAGTTTCTTTCTATAAAATAATACGAAATTTTTTAATAATAATTTTTATGCTTCTTTATTTTATAATTTTTTATATTTTCGTTATGTCATTTCAAAAATGAATTTTTACAATTTTTTAAAAATTAAAAACAAAATTTTCTTATTTAAAAAACGTATATTTTTTATTCAGAAAAACTATAAATGTTTTACAATTTTTTTGTAATTAGGTATCTACCTGTTATAATAGATAGATACCTAATAATATTAATTAATATTATTTATTTTTCTGACGAATAATTTTTTACACTAGTTTTTCGTTTTTATTTTCATTTTTCTTTTTTTGCATGGCCTTAAACGATATTTAGTTAAAATTATAAAAAATTTAGAATAAACAAATATCATTTAAGACCATGTAAGAAAATAAATTTTTATATTTATATTTCATTTTTTTATTAAATAATTTAATTAAATTAATTAATGGTTAAAAAAAAGCAAGAGACAATATTTAAATAGAAAAACATTTATTTCACAATCCACTGGCAATAACATTGATACAAATTTGTTTCATATATATATATTTATTTATTTATATAATATAATATTTCACATAATATTAACATAATAATATGAGACTATTTTTTAACTGTCGACAATGGAACTGAAAATTTGGAAAAAAGAGAAAAAAAACTTTTTCTACTTTTTTTAAAAGCAGATCTAAAACATTAAAAAAAGGGAAAGAAAACATATCGAAAATTATTCAGAATTTTTTTCGTTTACTCTCTTTTTCTTGTAATTTTTATTTAAAAAAGGTTTCTCAGTATAAAAAGTTCTTTTAATTTTTATTTTTGAAAAAATTAAAAAATTGTTTATTTCTAAAAAAGATAATAAATTTTTTTTTGTGTTACATTTTTAAAATTTTGAAGTTTTAATTTAGAATATAAATCTTATTATTCAATTTAATTAATATTAATATTAATAAAAACAAAATAATACGGATTAATGTTAAAATTAAAAGTTATTTTTCATGATGTATTTAAACAAAAAATAATTTCCATTTATTTTTTTATTAATTCAATATATATTGTTTTTTATTGTTTTATTTGTAATAATTATTTAATTCGGCGTCTATCGCTAGCAATTATTTAATATATTTTTTTTGTTTATTTATCCACATTTCACCGTTTATTTATTAAATTATTAAATAACAATTGTCCATTAAGTGTGACATGTAAAAAGGAATCTTTGAAAGTTTTACATATATATATATATATATATATATATATATATATAAAACTTTGATAACACACACAATACATGGTATTGCATTTTTTCTTAGTTTTAAATACACAACACACACCATTTACAAAAAATCGAAATTTTCGGATTATTTTTCTTTTCCATTTAATTGTTAATTGTAGTCATTAATTTTTAAAATTATATCCGATACAAAGAAATCTTATTCTTTGATCATTTACAAATTAATTTTGATATTATAATTAATTATTTCCTCAATTAATTAATTTTTTACTGTGAAAAGAGAAGATTTTTAATTTTGCACTTTTTCTTAAAAAATCGATTTTTTGTTGACATGCGATATATATTATATATACGGAGAGAAATCTGTTATGATTATTGCATGAAACATAACGGTTTTGTTTCATGCAATAATCATACAAGATTTCCCTCCGTGTATATATTATATTCTGATTAACATTTTCTATTATTAAATAATCATAAAAATAAAAAAAAGGAAGAACAATCGAACGCTCTTACAAAACAAGAAAAAAACATTAATCAGTCGGATTATACTGGTTATTAAAAGTCAAAACATAAATTGTGTGTATACATTATAATACAAAAGTGAACAAAAAGAGAAAATATTAGAAAATAAAACAGAGGATGTGTATGTATGTATGTATGAAATAAATGTTATGATAATGCAAAAATTAACAAATTTTTTCAATGTAAAAAGAAACACATTGAAAAATAATAAAAGTAATAATGATAAAAATAGGGAAAATGATAACGTGTATAGGAGTAAAATAATTTCGATATTTCTAAAAAAATTAAATCGTGTTCAATTTTTTTTTAGGAAATATCTTTCAATCCATGACTATTTTTTTATTTATTATTTTCTTTTTTCTTTCTGACTGATTTATTTCAAAGCCTTTTTGTGCGAGATAATTTTGCGGATATGTAGTGTATTTCTTTTTTTTTATGAATATCACAATTTCATATTACAAAAACTATATAATAAAATCGCACTATTATTTTTATAGTTTGCGAGATATTTTTTTCAAAATTTTTTTTTTTTTCATATAACTAGGCTTTTGTAATTCACAGCCGCTAATTTGCATCGATCTTTACTTTTTTTTTCTTTTTTTTCCTTTTGATGTTTGCAAAACTTTTTTTTAATTAAAAAAATTACGATATACCCTTTTTCTACATAAATTAAAAATAATTTCGAATTTATATGTCCTGAAATTTTGTTTATTTATTGAATATTGTATTCTAATTTTTTATGGAATAATTAAAAAAAATTTTTTTTTTTTATTGGAAAATTTTTCAAAGGGAAAAAAATATGAAAACTTGTCCTAAGACTTTTTCTTGGCAATTTGTTCATATTTTCTTGGATCCCAAAACCTGATGAAAAAGACTCAATATGAGTCATTTGAATATAATAATCATTATAACAGATGTGTGTTAATAATAATAATAATAATAATAATAATAATAATAATAATAATAATAATGGTCCATAAGTTCGTATAAACTGTAATTAAGAATGCATTCGTTAATGCCCTGATCTGACTCCAGTGAAAAAGAAAACAATAATAGTAGATTTTTTAAACTCTCTTTTAATTAAAATATTCTATTTTTAAATGAAAAATTATCCTTTTAATAAAAAAAAATCGTTAAAATTAAAAATAACATTTGTTAGGTAACAAAACTATTTACCTAACTAAATAATCATTCAAAAAAAAAAATGTATAATTAATATAGAAAATTAAATTAATCGAGATTCAATCAGTGGAGCAGATCAAAATAATTAATGCTTTTTTTGCAATTACTAACAAAAAAAATTTGTTAGCTATGAGTGAAAGAATATAATCGCGATGTTAATTAATGAAATTTATTAATTATTATTACGATATTTTTTTTTTTTTAAATATTAATGCCATCCTTTTTTTCAATATAAATATTTATGGAACTGCGCATATATTTAAGGCAAAGAAAAAAAGAAATTAATCCTCCTTTTCTTCTTTGAATAGCGTAAAAAAACGAAAAAATATCAACAAATACCTCGAATATCAAGAACAAAAAATAAGAAAATTCAAATTTTCATTATTCATATATGCAAAATAAAATTTTAATTAAATTTCATTTATTTAAAAAAAAATGTAATTTTAGTTAAATTACATATTTTTTATAGAATTTAAAAAAATTAGAACTTTTAATCAACTAATTTAAATTTGTTAATTAGATAAAAGAAGGCAAATTTCTATCTGTTCTATTTGAAAAAAAAGTGTTTTTCAATGAACAACTGAAAACTAATCTTCTAAAATATTGTACAATATTATTATAATCTTGAATATATTATTTTGAGCGACGTTTACACTTTCATGATAATACTAAATGCGTCATTTCCACTATATATTTACAATAAGAGAAAGAAATCTTTTTTATGTGAAAGACGTCGCGCCAAATCGATTGAAACTTTATCTTCTTGTTGTGTATGTGTCTGTCTTTTTTGTTTAAATATTTCTTTTTCTTTCTTTTTTTTTTTGAAGAAGAGGATATACAAATTATTGTTTGCCCACAATAATAATCGCGTTTTCTTCACTGACCTAAGGTTTATCATGAATTATCAATATTTAAACATTGATTACTTTCAATTTTAACTTTCCTAATTTGCTTCTCGAATTTCATTTTTCGAATTGTTATCAAAACTTTTTTTTTGTTTTTGCTTTTATTTCATTATTTGCAAATTTATTTTATTTAAATAATAAATTTATTTTACAATTTTTTTGAGAAATTACAAAAAAAAATTCAGTTTGAAAAAAACCATAATTTTTATTTTACAAACAATTTTTTAAATATAAAAAATTGTCTTAATTGAAAGAATTAAGAAGAAGAAATTCATTTAATTTTTTGTGATAAAACAATTTATTTTTTATATAAAAAAAAAAATGGATTAAATTAATAAAAAAAAAGTTCTAATGAGAAGCAAAATTAGTCAATAAATAAGTCTCATACTCTCACAGAGAGTGAGTTTTGTTTGTTTGTTTCCATTTTGTTAATAATTAGTGATGTAATATCGATGTTATTCTTCGATACTTAAGGCCAGGTCCAAGTGAAGCAGCGCCATCTACATTGATACTAAAATTTTGGAAAATTTTCAACAGCCTTTTCTTGTAAACAAGAAGGTAAAATGCTTTTTCCATTATGGATAATTGATTATTGGCAAGATATACACCAGCTAAAACTTTTTTTGAGTTAAAATAATAAAAAAAAATTTCATGTCAATAAATTAAATATGAGCACTTTTTTCACAAAAACTGTAACAGTACTTTCTCAGAAATTACAAACAAAAATGCAATTTCCATTTGGAAAATTAATAAACGCTAAAAAATACACGACCTAAGATTTACCAATCACGAAAATAACAAAAAAAAAAAGTATTTTAACATAACATATTTTACTCATTATGACAGCCATTTGGCAGGTTATATATGTCACCAGACGTTTCGCAGTTTTGCCGAAAGGAGGAAATTGGCGATGTTGCTAACCACCTGAAATACATAATCTACCAAAGGGCTGTCACAATTAGTAAAGCAGTATCAATATGTTAAATATTTAATAAAATTTTTTTTTTTGTTATTTTCGTGATTGGTAAATCTTAGGTCGTGTATTTTTTAGCGTTTATTAATTTTCCAAATGGCAATTGCATTTTTGATTGTAATTTCTGAGAAAGTACTGTTATAGTTTTTGTGAAAAAAGTCCTCATATTTAATTTATTGACATGAAATTTTTTTTTATTATTTTAACTCAAAAAAAGTTTTAGCTGGTGTATATCTTGCCAATAATCAATTATCCATAATGGAAACAGCATTTTACCTTCTTGTTTACAAGAAAAGGCTGTTGAAAATTTTCCAAAATTTTAGTTTCAATGTAGATGGCGCTGCTTCACTTGGACCTGGCCTTAATAGATCGATAAGTATATCGACACTAATTCGATATAATATCGAAAAATTATAGTATCAATACGTTCGATACATCAATATTACTGCGATTTATCGATAAATCTAAAATACCGATATAAAGGGAAAAATAATCGCTTTTGGAATTCGCAATGTTACATCACTTAATTTGTAATTGGAAGAGTGAGAAAGAGAAAAAGTATGCGATATGGGATATACCGAAAAATCCCTTTCAACGCACATATATATAGCAGACGTCTTTGGATTCGTCTAGTATAGTTTGAAGCGCGAGTGTAATTATTATTTGCCACACGGGAGGTGAGGGAGTTTTTTTCTCTAATAAAAATCTATGATTTTGGAAACATGGCGAGTATGGCGGCGCATATTTGTTGTGCATCAGTTTCATGTGGATGTAATGCCATGGCGGCTTGCACTTGTTCCTCGGGAAAAATGCTTGCTAAATGGTAATGTAAACGACGACGTGCATCGTGGGTTTGTGTTGTTTTTGTTGCTACATCCCATGGTGAGGCAGAAGGAAGGAGATTTAATTGTGGATCAGAAGCACCTAAACGTGGCACTTGCGTTAATGGTGCTGCTAAATTACCACATGGTGGCCAAGCACGATATGAATCGGGTGCTGAGGCAATTCGTGTCACGTGCTGATGAGGATGATGATGGAGATGATGCTGCTGATGATGCTGTTGCTCCGGATGGTCCCAACTGTAAGTTAATAAATTTACACTATTTTATAAAATAATGTAAATATGAGTCGCCGGAAAGTAAAATTCCCATTGAATTAACATGGCCGTCAGAATTTTATGTGTGCGGTTTTACTTTCCGGCGACTCGCATATATTGTTAATTTTGTGACCGGAAAATATAACCTAAAAAATTCAAGATCTTTGGTCATTTTGTATTATCACAGTTAAAAAAAAGTTGAAAGATCTTTTTATTTCTTTTTTGTGATTCGAACATGAAAGCAAATAATTAGGTCAAGTATTGAATATAGTTATAAGTTAATTAAAAAGAAGAGGAGTTACTTGATTGGTACTGGATATGCAGAATCGTTGCTCGTGTGCCTAGTTAGTGGTCGATGAAGCGCAGGATGTGGAGAATTAATTACTGCTGATTGTTGCGTAGAAGCTGAAGTAGTCATACTCTTTTGCTGATGATACCTACGTAGTTGATAGAGTCTCGGATCACAGACTGGATTCAAAGTCAGCTGCCTTTGCAACTTTCGGTGCATATTTGCTGGTTCTGGCTCAGAGTTTGTTACTCTCTGTGTCCAGCCAACGGCTGATGGATATCCTGCAAAGGAAAATTGTTGGGATTTTGTATTTGGTTTAGGATAATAAGATTAGGAACTCTAAAAATGCTTCTAGCTGCTCGCAAAAATTACCTTGAACAGTCTGTCCAGGAGTAACTTTTGGATAGACCAAATCGCTGGTGACATTCTCCACTGAGCGGCTTTTTGGGACGGACGAAGAGGAAGACTGAACAATTGATGATCTCGTTTTACACAATGGTTGATGCTGTGGTATAGTGACACTCGACGATGTTGTTGTCACAGCTGGTAATGGTAAACTAAGACTTGGTCCACGTGCCTGTAAATGTCGTTGTGCATGCTCCACAAGTCTTTCGGTTACCGATTTATGTGGATGTGGTCCACGCTCGGGATGACGAAATTTACACTTATTTCCGTAAGTGCATTTCTAGAAAAAGTGGAAGAAATTAAGTAATTGATGGTGATGATAAGAAGAAGAAGAAGAAGAAGGAATTCCTTACTTTGGCATACGGACAAGGTGGTGCAGGATCCGTTCTTCTAGCTCCCACCCTAAGGAAATTGTCCAGTGTCGGTCCACTTCTTCCAAGTGGATCGTCAGGTGGCATAAAACGATCATTAACAAAGCTATACATGAGTATACGTTCCTCAATGACTTTACGAAATTCCGGACTCTCTTGCGCTAAATCTCTATAGTTGTCATTACTGACAACAATCCCATCTAATTCCGCTGCCAATCTTAATATATAGCGGTCATCATAGCAAACCATTCGCTTGCCACCCACCAATCTTGAAAAAGGGAATTTCAAAATCCATTAACAAATTAAAATCCATTGTGACAAAATTTAGAAGTCATTATATTACCTGGACGGAGTAAAAACAAGGAGACGATCCCTCTCTAATTCGCCAAGGATTTCCTGTTCAGTGATTGGATTATCGGGTCGTGACGCTTCCTTTCGCCATTTTGGTACAAAAACAGTAATTTCACGATGTCCCCTGGCACGAAACCAATCGACACAAATTTTAATGCCCCTACATGAGAATATTTCTTTATTACCATGGCTCATTGCAACATTACTGCCATCAATGACAACAGGTCGAAAATTAGCAGATGTATTTGTTATTGTTGTTGTTGTTGTCATCGTCATTGTCGAATGTCCGCAATCATCGACTGATAAATCCGTCGACTCCAGTAAACCATCAGCCTCGTCTGGACTGTCAGCAAGTTTTGATGAACAAGTAGCACCAAGCTTTATCAACTCAGCCAATAATTCATTTTGTCCTGGATCGGGACCCAATTTATGTAATGCTGCCTGAACCAATCGTTCAGTGTAGCCCAATTTTAAGGCAAATTCCACTCTTGCTGTGTAGCCTGAGCAAAGAAGAATTCAGTTAGAATTCCACATTGCTATGATAAGAATATGAACACGATTTTAACCGCGACTAAGTATCTACAGTTAGCAATGTAGATTTCCATTTTCATCATATGCGGCTAATGTAGATATCTATACTCTATCAGCTATCGGTCATATAGATAAAGGAGAAATCAACATTACCGACATGTGGTAAGATGGAAATATAATTTATCGACCGATTAGTTACCGATTGTAGGTGATTAAAATTTTTTAAAGAAATATATATATTACCTGGAGTTTGGGTGGGAGAAGGACCCTGTACTGTGACATATTCAGCGAATTCGGCCGCCAAAGTATCGGATGTTGTTCGCGACACATCAGAATGTGTGGAGGACGAAACTTGTGATTCCAATTGGGGATGAATCGATGACGAGCCCAATGAGTCTTCGGCCTCATAATCACTATCATAAGATGAGTCCTCAGCATCGGCACCACTTCCGCTACCCAAAACCATGCAGTCAACATATCTCTGCATAAAAGCAAACCAAAAACAAATTTTCAAATTCCAAACGAAAAAAGATCCGACATTTTAAATTTATTAATTATATTAGTTTATATAATTAATTTCAATAAAAAAATTTTTTTTTTTTTAAATAATTAAATTACTAATTAAAGGTTTGTAATTCATTGTCCAGAAAAAATTACATTTATAATTTTTTTTTTGTTGAATTATTAAATTATTAAAAAAAAATTATTGAATGACAATTTTGCCTAGAGGTGCATTTTTTGCTTATGAAAAAAATAAGTTTTCCCTGATCTAGTTTTTTGTATGAGATAAAAAAAAAGAGGTAGAGGGACGAGAGATTGAATCTTATATGTGCAATGTCGGATTACAAGTCGCGATATCGTCCTTGTATCTCCTTGACTATATCTCGTGAATCTTATATCGATAAGATATAGAGATTTCATTTGTAAGGAAAGTGACTTTACTTGCAAGAGAGAGAAAGAGAGAGACGTGCAGACGTAGCAAATCCCGAGGATACATCAAGATTTATGGGCTTTACACGCACGAAAGTTTTTCTTTTCTAAACATAGTCACGAAACGCTTTTCCTTCGTTTTCATTTCACCATATATTGTTGCATACTCGAAAAAACATCAAATTAACATTCACTCGAAAGTGTTATTCGAAGAATAATTTTCCATAAATATAATTGAGAACTTCAATTAATTTTATTTTAATTAATTCAAGACAATGAATAATTAATTTATTAAAAAATGTATTAATTAATTGAAAATTTAAGTAAAAATATTAATGAAATAGATATATAAGTATGAGTTAAATTGAAACTTTTGATATTCATTTGGATTAATTTTTAGTCATTTTGAAATAGTTTTGTTCTCAAATAGTAAGTTTTACTAATTTTTTATAAAAATCGCCGTAATTGATACATTTACCCTATTAAAAAGCCCGATGATTTCCCATATAGAATTTCAAGGTCCTTTTGTTATCAATATTTCGATAATTTAGAAACGTCTCATAAAGAAAAATAATAATAAATAAATAATAATAATAATTAGAATATCAATTAAAATTTATTAAATAAAACTTACAAATTTTTCAAAAAAAAAAAAAAAAAAAAATGCGAGAGCGGCGAATAATCATAAACGTAAATGGGGCACGGTTCTCCCAGGTAGACGGATGTAACCATCGGAGGAGATCCAGGTGAAAGTAGCCAGGGCGAGACGGAGATATCAGGGTCGACGGTACTACCTCATATAGTTGTATCAATATCGCAACAGGTGTTGTCAAACAAAAAAGACAGAAATATCTATGTAATCATTTTTATTCAAAATTAATTTTATGCGAAGAAAGGAACCTTAGACGCTAAAAAATTAAAGGTTATAATTAAAAATTATATTTTATTAATAAAACAGCAAAGTTGTTTTAAATTTCGCGCCAAAAACCAGTTGAATCGATTTTCATAATCGTAATATCGAATGATTATGAAATGTGACTGGTCGATTCTAATAATAATAAAATTGCTCCATTGGAAGTACCTATCCAATTAGGATGAAAAGTATTTTAAATAAAGATATAATTGCGTATATATGCATGAAAAATAATTAAAAATAATTTTAAAAAATATAGTAAAAGTAAAATATCATCAAGAAAGTGTGTTTCAAAGTGACTATATTTTCATAACGCATTATATATTACAAGACAAAATAATTTATTGATGCGAGACATGGAGTAGTATATACTCTCTAAATCTGAATTAGTAAAAATGTTTACTAATTTGAATTAGTGACTCACTTTTTGCTTCTGAATTAGTAAAATTTGACTAATTATTAGTAACTTTTACTATCAATTAGTAAATTTTAACTAATTCAGTAGCAAAAAGTGAGTCACTAATTCAAATTAGTAAACATTTTTACTAATTCAGATTTAGAGAGTATATATTAAATAAAATTTGATGAACGAGCGAGAATATATTCTTTTTCTTTCTGGTATAGGTAATTTTTTCAAAACTATATAGAATAGAAAATAGATGCATATTTACAAACGAGATTCTGGTTAGCATATATAAAATATATAAACAGCATGACAACCATAAGAATACGACCGTCATTCACGAACTCGTATTTGCGATGAGAATTTTATATATATGTATATAGAGACGAGAATATATAGAGCCGAAGGTCGTGCATACCCTATTAACGCAAATCTGTGCTCACGACCGGAACAAACTAATCCGTCGACATTCTTGATTTGTGCCAATTAGCAATTGCATGAGAATATTATATTTACAAAAAAAAATTGCATATAGGGAAAAAGTTTAACTTAACAATCTCCCTTTTGTAGGTAGTTATTACATATATGTATATATGTATATTGTTATAGTGAACCATTTACCTTAATTTTGAGGCTATGTTTAAAGAAATTGTCGCTAATTAACAAGATATTTGGTTACAAACGTGTCAATACAAGTAATTTGGAAATTTGAGGTGGTCATCTTTGTAAAAAATGCCACCAATTTGAACGATTATTAGTTTTTACCAATAGAATATCCGTGTCAGTATTGCCAACATAAATTCATTAATAACGAACAAATCACGTTCTATTATTTAAGTATATGCAAGTATTGCCAACGAAAAGTAAAAAAAAATTATGAGAATGTGAAACAGAAAAAAGTTCTATAATGAATGTACTTAACGCTATATACTTTTATTTCATCTTTTTTTTCTCGAGAAAGTGAGGTTATGTTCAGGTGCAAAATTGGCCAATTAAGAGCGCAGTAAGATCGAAAATTACTTCGACCATTAAAACAAAAAAAAGGGGGGGGGGAGAGAAACACTTTCGTGGAAATTCACAGTACCATTAAAATGGCACCTGTGATTCACATATAAACAAGAAGAATAACCTTGATAAAAAAAGGAGAGACGGTACACTAACCCCAATGACGACATACTATTATATATATATATATATATCTTCCTATATTACAAAAAGATATCGCCGCCGCCGCCTCCGCCGCCGCCGCTGTTTCAAGAATTCTTGACCTAGGAGGGGGGAGTCCCCCCTCCTAAATTTTGAGGTTATGTTCGTTTCAAGGCTCTGAATTTTGCCGCAAGTTCGCCTCCTTCCTCTCATTTCCCCTCCTCCGTCAAAAATGACCTAAATTTTGAGGTTATGTTCGTTTCAAGACTCTGAATATAGCCGCAAGTCCCCTCCCCCGCCAGAAATGACCTAATTTTGAGGTTATGTTCGTTTCAAGGCTGTGAATATAGCCGCAAGTCCCCCTCCCTCCTCTCATTTCACCTCCTCCATCAAAAATGACCTAAATTTTGAGGTTATGTTCGTTTCAAGGGTCTGAATATAGCCGCAAGTCCTTCCCCCTTCCCTCATCTCTCTCTGTATTTCCCGCCAAAAATAGGGGGGTTGGCGCGCGAAGCGCGCAGGGGGGCGTAGCCCCTCTAGTATATATATATATATATATATATATATATATCAGTGAAAAGATTTTTTTATAAATCGCAAATATTTTTTATTTCATACTTTTTTCATTAAAAATAAGTTACATAAAACATTTTTTTGAAATTCTCATTTGAAACTTTCGCCTATAATCAACGATATATTGTGTCACACGCACACGGATATACACATTCTCTCTCGGTAACTTCCGGGTTGAATATTTCACGCACTGCTCTTGTTCGGTCTACATTCACGCAATCAATATATATATACACTGGAATTCACATTTCAATAAGTGACACTTAATTTTAACTATAAACAAAAAATTTAAAAAGTTCAGAGTTCAGTTATTTAAAAAAATTAAATAATAATCAGAATTGACAAACTTCATGTGAATTATCTCTCTTAATTTGAATCAGTGAAATTTTACTGGTGAAATATCTAGAAGTCGGTTACTAAATGAATCAGTCAATCTGTATTATCCGTAATGGGTAAAACAGATTGACTGATTTATTTAGTAAAATTTTCACTGGAAATCAGTGATATATGACTGATTTTCAGTGAAAATTTCACTAAATGATTCAGTAACCGACTTCTAGCTATTTCACCAGTGAAATTTTACTGATTCAAATTAAGAGAGATGGTACTGGAATACTTGCCAAAATTGTTTTTATTGCATTTATAGACAGAAAAAATTCAAATAGTAGGCGGTGTCAGGGAAAATTGATAAACTTGACCCCTCTCTATCTCCCCCAAAAATTTCAAAAAAGTCAAAAATTTTATGATCAGGATATTTTACTATCAGGTAGGACAGAAATTTCCCCAAGTTTCACTTTTTTAACTCAGGACATTACACGTAAAATGCCTCATAAGTTGCGAGAAGTATAGGTTCTTTACAAATCTATACTCTCTTGATAGCAATTTTTTTTTAAAGAACTTGTCAGAGATGAGAAGAGCGCCATTTTCTCAGAAAAAATAATTTACATTGACCATCCTCTTTTTGGTTGAGCCAAACTGGTTTTTCAATATATTTTACCTGAATGGAATTATACAACTTTTATTTATTAAAATCTCGTATGCCTATAGCTCTATAGCTCTAGCCACATAAAGATTATTGCATATTTCCCATTTCTTTTATTTAAATTACTTTTTGCTTTAAATAGCTAAGTTTTGAGGTTTAGGTAGGATTAGGCCGAGGGGGAATTTATTACTATAGTTAAAAACGTGTACACTTGCGACTACCGCGATATTACACCTCACTCTCTAAATTTGAATCAGTGGAATTTCACTGGTGAAAACCAGTTATAAGTATATACCACTGGTTTCATTCAGTGAAAATTTCACTGATTCAAATTTAGCATATTACCCTTATTACAGAGTTTTTTGCGTTATTACAGCAAATAACCCATTATTACACGCGGTATTACACAAGTATTACAGGAAGAGTAAACACTTGACTACTTGAGTAAATTCCCCCTTGGATTAGGCATTATTAATAATAAATGTAAGGTTATTTAAGATAAAGATAAAAAACTAAAAAAAAAAAAAGGTAAAAGAAAATAACAAAACTGAGTAATTTATGTTGCATTTGTAATCATGTCACGTCATAAATGTGGGTTGTGACTTCCGTAGTTTTTCCATTACTTCATATAAATATATTAATAATATTTATGCGTATTTATTTAATTCTCACGCTGTATTCTTTATTTCCTTATTGGAATTATAAACATTGAAAGTTCAACAAGAGATGTTTTGCCGTACAAATATAGTAAAACATAATAGACACTTGATGGAAAACGGAAATAGTGTATCCGGTGTCCTCGTTAGGTGACGAAGGACGTCAAGAAGAAGAGAGAAATCACTTTCTTTGAAAGAAGTGAAATGTGTATGTATGATTGTATGTAAATCAAAATCGTCATTCTAGTTTTATTGCAGAATTACATTTTCAAGACGTCATATATAGTCAATGAAAAGGGATAATTTATGAAAAGAGAAAATTATTGAGAAATAGCAGTATATAATTTGAATATCCCGCCAAATGGTCGTCACACACGAACGGTACATTCAAACCGTATATCTTACATATTTCGATATATCGAATGATTTGAAAAATTTGATTGGCAGTCTCCAATTATTTTAAAAAAAAAATAAAATTCTTTACTAATATAATTAAATATCCAAACTATTCGCGAAATTGAAGGATAAGAAGAATATTTTCAGGTTATGTTGTCAGTTGAGGCAGATAAATAAAATTTCTGACTTGTTACTATTATTTTAAATATATATGCACAACTGATTTTTCTCGCTTCATACATAGTGAAAATAATTGCAAATGGATGGAAAATATAAATGATCAAAAATTCTTTATTTTATGATATGAAAATAGTCAATTTATGTGTTTATATTGACGATATAGTATTTTCGCTCGAGCAGCTGTTGTCTGGCCGGACACGATAAAAAAAAGAAAAAATATACATATATATATATGTAAGCGTCGGACAAGAGTGACGCAACTCTTATAAAAACAGAAGTATTATCGCAGCTTGACTTGAGTCGCTGACATAATCAACGTTAGGTTATTAATTATTATCGATAACACGTGCGTCTAATAATTGAAGCTCTTTTTAACAATTGAATATATATATATATATATATATATATATATATCTAACCTATATATTTCTTTGCGTCAGAAAAAAGAATAGCTACAATTTTTTACTATCATTTTTTATAGTGTCAAACTTCGAGGAAAGAAAATATTGACAATTTTTTATTTCGAGAGGAATTGATTTTTTTAATTATTTTCTAATGTTTAGGACATAACTTCAAATCGACAAAAAAAAAATGATTCGTTTGCTAACTCTGCTCACATATATGAGAAATAGTTCTCGATTTATCAGAAATCATTCTTATTACTGCGTTGGAATGTCCTTTATAGTGAAAGACCCGCCACCGCGACAAGTGCGTCCATTAACCCGCATATTATTGTCACTTCCCACTCTTCATTTTTTTTATGTCACTCTTAAGGATTCTGAAAATTTCGTCCACTAGGTGTCGCCAATATAGATTTTTCTTAAAATTTCTAATACCAATTCAATCCCTATGTATACAATCGTTACATTTTAATATAAAACTTTGGCATATTACCAAATCACATTCAATAATTGAACATGAAATGAAAAAATAAATTTTAAAGTAATTATAATTAAAAATTGCTTCTTTTTTTTTTACTTTTCTGACTATTTTTCAAAACTGAACGAATAACCCTATCGGAAATCGGAATTCCGCGAGAGACTCAATATTGGAAAGTTGAGTCTGTTCCCGCCGCAAGAGAACTTGTTTCCAGTCTCAGAATCGGTAATAAGATATATATATATATATATATGTATACATTTACAGAATAACGCATAGATGGTGCATAATATTACCTACGCATTATCAATTTTTTTTTTTCTCAACAATGATATGCTCACCTTTCCGGCGACTGTCATCGTGTATGCTCGCGGAATAATAAATTTCCCAAGAAATCAACGTTGGTCAAGAAATACAACACCAGGGGCGGGTCACTTAGCTCCATAAAACACACTTCACAATAAAATGCAGCATAGTTCGTTAGATTAAAAAATAAGATACAAACACTACCATCTATCACAAAAACTAACAATAAATCGGTTTCACTGAAGCCCAAAAAAATACAAATCACTTTTAGAAGATCAGTGACCGCATTCAATTCACTTTCCCTACACTGCTCCCGGCTTTTTATTATATCCAATAGAAATCCTTCAATTTTTTCATTGGTCAATTTTATTCAATAATATCCACCTTTTTTTCTTTGACTATGTATGTAAAAATATCGTGTCAATAAACCCAATTGCACCGGTTGTTGTTATTGTTAGATGGGGAAAAAGTAACGGACGGAGAACGTTATTATACACCACACATACACACACACACATACACACTTCACAAGAATTCACGTCTTACAGAGAACTCGCTCACGCTTGCGACTGGACTATCTCGCGACTTTGTCCGCCGCCGGAAGCGCGTAGATTGCCTTAACCGATTAAAAGAAGGGGCAAAGGGAAAGGATGGGAGGAAGAAACTGAATTCGTCGCGCAAAGTAGGGATGAGAGAGAGAGAGAGAGAATAGTAAAAAAAGAGGAGGAGGAAGAGGAGAGGGAAAATTGGTTATCGGTGGAGGAACCAACAAGTGTGCCGACTTGCGATCCACACTCAACACCACACTGTTAGTGAATGGACCCCTCTCGATCAACTGTTTTGCCTCACAGGACGTAATACCTCCCCTCCCCCAACCTTCCTCTCTTCACACCATCATCAATAAATCGTCTTTCTCTCCCCTCCAACCCCTTCTACTTTATGCAACTTTCCACTTTTTAAAGCTGCCACACGCAAATTGTGTGATTGTCACAAAGAGCACGTGACATATTCTAAACAGGGACGTAACTCATATATTAATCTCTTAACTGCGATGACAAAGATTTGATGGCCAAAATCTTCGTTATCAGCAGTTAAGGGGTTAAGAAATTTTTTTTTACTAACCCTTGGAATTAGATTTTTCCGGGTTTCTACTCTCTAAATTTGAATTAGCTAAAATTTCACTGTTTGAATCAGCGAATAAAGTTTTCACTACAAATCAGCGGATACAGCTGATAAAATAGCGAAACACGAATCGGCGAACGTCGGAAGATAAATTTATTTTTAAAATGGAGTATTCCGCTGATTGAAATAGTTGTTAGTCACTGATTCGCAGCTGCATACTTATAGCTTTTTCAATCAGCGACTATTCGCTGCCAATCAGCGGATTTTAGCTGATTCAAATTTAGAGAGTAGCAAGAAGTCATAGAAGAAAATTATTTGTGAAGAGTAAACAATACTAATTATATAATAAAATTAACCCCTTCACGAGGATTCGACATAGCTGATTATTTTTTTGCAAGTTCGATCAGCCGTTTGAATGCCACCATTTTTATATCCCGAACTTGTTGCCATGGTAACGGTCGTCCTAGCAATTGTTACCATACAAATTATATTGACATGGAAACGATTTCTATATTCATGCGGTTTCTAAGCTTTTAAAGCTATACGATTGACATAGCAGCCGTTGCTATGCTCTTTTAATTTGAATCAGTGAAATTTCACTGGTGAAATAGCTAGAAGTCGGTTACTGAATCATTTAGTGAAATTTTCACTAAAAATCAATCATATATCACTGATTTCCAGTGAAAATTTCACTAAATGAATCAGTCAATCTGTATTATCGGTAATGCGGGTAAAACAGATTGACTGATTCATTTAGTAAAATTTTCACTGTAAATCAGTGATATATGACTGATTTTCAGTGAAAATTCCACTTAATGATTCAGTACCCGACTTCTAGCTATTTCACCAGTGAAATTTCACTGATTCAAATCAAGAGAGTGCGGAAAGTTTCCGCAGTAACAATTGCTATGACACCTGTTACCATATCAACTGTTTCTCAGGCAACGATTGTCATAGTAACCATTACCATACAAACGACTTCACTTCTATAGAAACGCTCGCACAAGATCATTACAATTTACATCTCTGTTCAACGTTTTTTCTTTTCGATATCTGGACCATCCAACATTTTGGTTTTTCGAAGTTATGTCCTTGGCTTTTCGACGTTTTGTCCATTCGACAATTTGTCCGTATATGCGATGTTTTTGCCATTCGACGTCTTGACTTTTCGGAGAAAAGAAACGCCTACTCTTTTAAAAACATTACCATCATTTTTTCTGCTGGTTGTCTCAAATTTTTTGACGTCCCCTCTCCCTTGAAACTTTATGTAATTTAAGAACGAAGCCAAAATGCCTTATTTCTTCTTTCCAGATAATCATTTTTCATTATTGCATTTCATGCTAGATTATTTCTCTTTCTTTCTCTCTCTCTCTCTCTCTCTGCAATCTCTCTGTAATCTCGAAAGGTTTTGAAACCGCGTGAAATATTTAATGAGACTGAATTGAATGACTGTCAAAGACAGGTGATTGGAGTTTGATAGGGAGTTGAATAATGAGATGATAATCACAAAGCGAGCATCACTATTTATAAACAAAAAACGAAAAAAAAAAACTGTTCAACTTGACAAATATCTATGAATACAATACAAGTTTCGTATGCTTATACAAAAATACATATATACAGTGGGATAATTGAAATGAGGATACACAGCAGGATACAGGCGACAGATAGCGTAGTCGTGCCGGATCTTATTGTGAGTCGTGCAAAACGGACAAATGTCATCGGTGCAATAATTATTTTCGATAACGTACAAAAAAGAATAAGAAGAGAATAAAGATAAACGTATCTTCGGCACGAGCATCTCGAGAATTGAAACTGTATACGATAATCGTTTTTTTTTTTTTAATTGCTCACGATTTCCTAGCAAATATGTATTTTTTTTCAAAGGTTTTTTTCTTTTTTTTTTTATTAATTAACGTGTGTGCTACGTGAATCTAACGATTGGAAAAAAAAAATATATTTTCAGTCAATTTTGAAAGACATTGAACCTACTTTATATAGGTGTAAAAACAAATTCACCATACGTAATTTTTGCCTGCTATCGTCTCGTCTTATCACTATATGTACTCTTGTTTTTAAGCGCGAGTGTTTGATAAGATAAAAGTTAAAAAAAAAAGTTTCTCCACAAATAGTAAATCCGATAAAATCAACACTGAATGATAAAATACGAATTTTTGGAAAATTTATTGTTAAAAATAAATTTTGTCCTAAAAATAGTTCACTATAGTATATTATAATGGGTACATTTGAAAATTTTTAAATGCAAATAATTAGAGTATGATGGGAAATTTTTTTAAATACGGTACTGACAGTCAACGTAATAGTGAATCTGACCAATGGAGACTTGTAACGCTGATCCCAGTGTGCACCCCCCTCCCCGTCCCTCGTCAGGAGAAGGTGGAGAACGGACAGACAGACATACATATATAAGAGGCAAAAAAAAAAATATATATATATTGAATGTGTTAGCTATAAAAGAAGGTATCACGCATGACTATATAGATGCCAAGCTCCAGTGCCACCTGCTTGTATACTTCATCAGCAAAACGGTCAGAGACCCGCCTCGCGATCTCTTGTGATGCCTTTCCCTGCAGCTCTCACACATAAACAACTTAACTTCACCAATGAATATTAGTATTGCGACGCAACGCTATATATCTCACTTTTATGTCACATTATAAGACAAAAAAACCACCAATCACAATTACCCAACATTTATTTTTGTCATTGAAAAAATTAATTTTTTAATCTAATAAAAAATGAAAATTTAATTGCTATTTGTTTCACTAAAAAAAAAACTAGAAGGTTTTACTACTTTTTAACTACTCTGAGTAGTACAATATAGGTCCTTAACTGAATTTAAACGGTTCTATTAACTATATAAAAATAGCCCTAACGATTAAGTATCTAACAGAGAAAACTAACCGACGGGAATTGAACCCTCGACCCTAACGCTCGCTATCCGATACCTTAACCGACTAACCACGCACGCTCGCTATACGACAGTCTGCAAACTACTCGAAGACTACTTTCTGCTTGTCCAATTGGTAATTTAACTATTTAAAGTAGTCATTTTTACTACTTTTATTAGTTACTATAACTATTCTTTTTAACTTTTGACTTGTAAATTTTTCATCTTTTAATTATATTATAAGTTGTTTAATATTGCATAGTGCAGTAAAATCTACTACTTAAAGTGATAGTTTTAATTGCAAAGTATTTTTTAATTCTACGACATAAATGTTCTTAAAGCCTATTGAACCACTTTAAGTAGTAAAAGCTACTACTGAAAGTCGTAAGTTTTAATTGGAAACGATTTGTAAATTTTACATTAAAAAACGTTTTTCAAGCTTATTGAATTAATTAAAATAGTAAAAAATTACTACTTATTAAAGTAGTAGTTTTAATCACAAAGGATTTGTAAATTCTACATCAAAAATCTTCTTTAAGTTTATCGAATTAATTAAAATAGTAAAAAATCTACTACTTAAAGTAGTAGTTTTAATTACAGACGACTTGTTAATTCTACAACAAGAATTTTATTGAAGTCTATAAAATCATAGAAATTAGTAAAAAAAAAATTACTACTCAAAAAGCAGTTATATTAATTCAAAAAAATTATTCCTTTTACTACATTTCATATAACTGGTGAACAGTATAGTTGGATTTACTATACTCTTCAAATTTTGAGTTGACTACAATCTACTTGTTTTTACTATACCTTAAGAAAGTTAATTTTACCCTGGAGTTGTACTTTAACTACATATTTACGTAAAATCAACTATTACTTATTAACTTCTTAAAAATAGTTACATTAACTACATGAACATGATTAAATTAACTAAAAAAGTAGTTATTTTAACTACTCTCTAGTCAACTACCCAATGGTAATTGAATTTCTCGGCAACATTTTTTCAGTGTTTCAAATTGTAGACAAATAAAATTGTGATGTGGATTAGCTTATCGAGGGTCGCCACTTTAAATTTCGATTGAAAATGGCGCTTCTCGAGAACAGTAATAATAATAATAATAATACTGACTGGATCGAATGTGTTTCATTCATGTTTTTGTTATATGAGTACGTATATCAAATGAGCAAAGGATGGTCAAAATATATACACACTAACAAAGATGTATGCAAATATATGTTTTAAGTATACGTCCGTATACGAATGGCTAGACTTATTTATATATGTATAAATACGAAACAAGCTCTGGGCTTCTTAGAACGACTGATCGAGACTGCTCGGCTGCCAAAGTAGGCCAGTCTCTCTTTTATCTGTTATCAAAAGAAGAATCCGGGTATGGGATTTGTTTTATTAGCCACAACGACGTCGACCCAGTTGCTATAAAGAATCACACACAAAATCTGTATATATATTGGAATAAAAGAGGAACTCCATCGGTTGCTTCGATCTTCGCAGTTTACAAGAAAAACCATCAAATGCTCAAATAATTATTGTAAACCACTGATCCACTGTTGTCCACTCTCCCTTTACACATCACTGTAAAAAGAAAGGTATTAATTTAATACCGACTTCAGGTACGAAATTGCCATTTGGTTCTATTTTGCTATACCTAAAATTGGTATACTGTTTTAGTACTTTCTTTTTACAATGATGTTTCCAAAACTGACACAGTCAAAAATTTTTTATCTATACATATAAATTAATTATGATAGAAAATCTTTTACCTCGAATATCTAAACATTGCAATCAAAATTTTACATCGATTCCAAGATTCATGATATTACTTTATGGAAGTAATGTAAGGCTTTTTTGCTATCGTTTTATTAGTCAAGAAAACTTTTTTCCTTTTGTGAGGTTTACCTGGAAGTTAAATCCATTTCCACTTCCTGCTAAACCATTATTATATTGTATTGCAGTCGAAGAAGAAGTAGAAGAAGAAATGGAACATTATTATTGTATTGATACTAAGTGACCGCAACGTTGTTTTGGATTCGTTATTACTTTTTGGAAAAACATCATTCTTAATTTTATTTTTTTCGAAAAAAGAGGGGGGAATGCTACATGGGCGAAACTCATTCTAACTATATTCGGTTTTTTTTTTTTTTTTTAAATTACGGTGTGTGTGGGGCACGTACTTTATGCATCTTAGCGCAACATGTGATGTGCGAATATACCTACAAGTATACACATTTGCAAACTTATATCTATACCTATACATAATACAAGTTCGTATACGACTCGTCGCTACCCGACGCATCCGGGATCACTCGCATGACCAATATTTACGTATATATATATGCTCTTGAATGATCATGGAATATTCGAGTCTTTGACCTATCCGAAAACCCGTTTTTAAAAATTTTTAACTATTTTTTATTCAAAATTAATTTCAAAATATGTCGCGCTATATGAATACTCATTTAGTGGCTATTATAAGCGCAATTAATCTCTGAATCAAGAAAAATGATTCAATTTTCTCTTACGAAATCATTATTATTTTCAAATAATTGTTAACTAATGTTTACAGCTAATGACGAAGAGGAAAACGTGAGTATATAGCTTTCTCCAATATCGGCGAGGCAGCTTTCCATCAAGTTGTTTCGATATATATATAAGAACTATTACCCAGAAATTTGTTTCTGTTTTACAAAGTATTCAGTAATTGTTTTTTTAAAATTTATTACAATTTTTAAGTGGTTATGTGAGAAATGTCATGAAAATAGTATGATTTAGAAAATGGCCGACTCGAATCAGCTGATCTATTTCGCAATTTGATCAGTTCATAACTTTCGATCGGAAAAAATTTTTATCAATATTTCAACTGTAAAGGAACTATCAGGACTGCAAAAAACTGATCTTACTATTTACTTGTTATTATTGTTATCAATATTTTACTTCATATACGTATATATTTGTAGGTTATGGATTATATATAGAGAAAATTGAAATCATAGTGCGTTGAGAATGAATTTTCGAAAAAATTAGCTTTTTGTTTACAATATAATAATAATAATAATAATAATAATAATAATAATAATAATAATAATAATAATAATAATAATATAACGTAAAAAATGAACAGACGCAAAAGAGCGTATAAACAGAATAAGTGAAGTCGTGATTGACGTAACGCGCGTCGAGAGCTGCAAAAGTGTTATATTGCGCAAAGGAACCACACGGGTGTGTTTAAACCTCCTGGATTCTCGCAATGTGCTGCCGCAGTCTAGCAATATATAGGAGAAATAGAAAAAAAATTTTATGTGTGTAGAAAGGTTTCTTATACCGTCATTGTTAGCTTAATACAATCATTTCTCACGCAGGTGCCATGCTTGGACGTTCTTGTGATTCTACAATATTTCAAATTAGATGACAAATTATTATTTCAATTTTGTGAATTTTCTCTATATGCGTATATTTTTAGAAACCATTTTTATAAACTTCTTTCTAGTGTTATTAATATATGTATAATTTCAAAAAAAAAAATGGTGCGAAATCTTGTTTCGACATTTTTTTTTTTATTGAAAGTATTTTAATTAATTTAACGTTTTTTTTTAATTTTTTTTAAATAAAAAATAATTTTTATTTCTTTAAAATGAAAAACGTTTTTATAAAAAAACGCACCTTTTCATTACGGTTGTAGACTAGATTAGAGAGACACGTGCCTAACGGGCTACGAACCCGGAAATGATTTAAATGGTCAATCGTTTCTACGAATTCAAGACTCGTTCACTATACTGACGCACACATACATTTATATATGTATTTCATTAGCGCAAACGGCTTTTTACGCACGTTAACTCCATTTGATTGCAATATTATATTCGTATATATATATATAAATAAGATACGCAACAAAATTATATTGAGGAATGCATTTCGTTATAGCGCCCGAGTACGATTTCAATTTATATATATATATGAAAATGATTAACAATCAGTTTTTATATATTTACTAAATATTTTGTTTATTTACGGTTCTTTAATTAAACAATTTTAAAACTAGATGTTTTTAGTTTAAACCTTTCGACTCCTGTTTTGATCTAATTTAATAAAAAAAAATTCAGTTAAAAAAAGTTTTAAAAAATTGTCTATTACTAAATATTAATTGTATTTAAAGAAAACTAGGAAGATCGTGAGAAAATTCTCTATAACCAAATTTTTCTCGAAAGAAAAGAATTTATAATATTTTTATCGGAAAGAAAAGTAGAAATGTGAATAATTTTTATTAGTAAATTTCGCGAAATGAAAAAAAAATTAGAAAGGTCTACGCCACAGCGTTTCTCCACTTTTGAAATCATGTATATATATAAAGCAATGTTCGGCGCCTTCGACGTAAAGCGAAACCAGAAAGAAAACCTATGATTGCTGGTTTTGTATATATATATATATATATACGCGTTCGTAGCGGCGAGCAATAAGCGCCCGTTTCTGCGGCGAAACCGGCATGAGAATGTTGGCATAAAACGTTTCGCTCGCGCACAGTTACAAAAAAAAAAAAAAAAAAAAAAAAAAAAAAAAAAAAAAATAGGAATGTTCTTCCTTCTGGACTTTAACTGCCTCTTGCAGAGAGCTATTCTTGGTAACGTTTTACTCTTTTCCGCCCTTTTGCGACGCTCGAAATACATTTTACTGGCGACTGCCCCCAGAGAGAAGTAATTATATACCTATATATACAAAAGGAAATGAAATGTATACTATATTTTTGTTAATTTTTTTTACGAAACAATATCGATATAAGTTACTTGCAATTAAGAGTGAAATAAATTTTTTCCTATACTGGATAATTTAAACCTAATAAAATAATTCCTATAATTGAATAATAATTATAGATAATGAAGGTGCCATGCAAATTGTTCAATTGAAAAAAGAAGCGACGATTTGAAAAAAAAAATTCTCAAAAATACAAGGTAAATTTAATTATTTGAAGTGATCAGTTGATCCCGAACGGCCATTTTTTCCCATAATTTCAACAATTGACACTATAGGGGAAATTTTTAACATAAACCAAAAGTGTATTAATTGAATTAGAACAACTTTTTCTATTTAAACAATTTGACACCAAAAAAAAAAAGGGAATTTCCAAATTCTGTAAAAATTTATTTTAGGAATTCAATATCCAAATGATATATCTTCTCCATAAATGGAAAATCAAATATGTCAAACAGACCATGTCTTTCACTGTTCTTTTTTTCTTTTCTTTATGCGAATAAGTAAAAGAGAGTTTATAAGCATGAGGCGAAGAAAAAGGAAGAAAGCGACAGTTATACGAGCATGCAGAAGATTGTGAGGTCAGAGGCGGTTTGTGGCACGCAGCAAAAAAAAAAAAAAAAAATTCTCCACGCGTAATATCCGAGAGCTCTCTATGATTCCATAAGGGAATTTTTTTTAAAAGAAAGCCATATTCTCTGAATCTTTTTCGAACCATTGTTATAATTGAATTTCAAAAGAAATTTGGCGAAGGCCAAAATGACAAAAATGAATTCCCCAATAGTAACCTCAAAATTGCCTTTAATTGAAAACAAATTTCCTGTTTATAGTTTACTGTCAAGACTCGGAACGAGTTTTGTGGGAGATAAACTACTCTCGCAGAGAAATGGAGAGCAAAGATGGTATATATATATATATATAATAGAAGGAGGGAGGAGTCTCTTTTATATATGACGATATATCCTTGATTTTGACCCAGAGCCCGGAGCCTACTGTACATCCGGTGAAAGACTCACTCACGACTCTGACCCATAAGTATATATGTGCAAATACTCTACACCTGTGTGTAGGTGTAGTCCCTATACTGACGCACGGAAAACGTGCACGAGTCACAACTACCGGGCGTGCGATTCTCAAAGGTCGGAGAACTTATCCAGAGGAGAGAAACTCCAATTGCATCAGTATTATATATATGTATATATATATATATATACAATAAACGACGAAACCGCCTTGCGCGCTTGTTTTCCCATAAAAGATATCCCTCGCGTGGCATGGGATTTGCATCGATCGCGTCGTCCAATCGAAATCGCTTTTAATGTCGAGGGGGCCTTCGAGCGCCTTGAAAACCGAAAGGCAAATATGCGTATAATTCCGCCTTATTTCTAATAAAAAGTCATGATTTTTAAAATGCTGTCTACAATTTGGAATTGAAATTAAAAAAAAAAAAACGTTTGATGAAAAAGGGACCTTGAAGGGCACGAAGAGATTGCTAGGGATGAGTTTACGGGTTCAAGGTGCGTGACTTTGGCACTGGGAAAAAACGTGATGAGCAAGAAGGGATTTAAGAACTTCTCTCTCGGCCAAAAATCGTGAATCGCGATTCGTGACCGTCTTTCCGTGTTTTGTGCACGAGATCCCGCCGAGATATAATCAGTCGATTCCGGATCTTGCCATCATGCCAAGCCTCACGAATCGAAAACAACCTTCCCTCTTCTTCACCTCTCTTCTCTTCCATCAACGTGTGGGTGTATCTTGTGGTGAAAAAATTTTAAACTCCAAACTAAATAAACATATTATTTTCATCTTTAAACTAGTCATGTAGAGTGCAAGGTCAGGAATTTAATATAATTTTTAGTTAAATAAATGATATATATCACTGTATAAACAATAAAAACATGTCTTTAAAATTTTAAATTTATTGGAATTTGATGATCGGTTTATATATATATATATAGAATAATAGATATTCTCATTTTGTATAACGACACGGAAAAAAAGAAAAAGTAACTTTTACTATACTTTAAAAGTAAAATTGGACCTGTCCGAAGTTTCTGCGCATCTCTGGCAACTTTTACTCCAAAAATAGTAAAATTTACTTCAGAAATAGTAAAAATTACTACGGAAACAGTAAAATTTACTACAGAAATAGTCAATTTTACTATTTTTCGAGTAAAAGTTGCCAGAGATGCGCAGAAACTTCGGACAGGTCCAATTTTACTTTTAAAGTAGTAAAAGTTACTTTATTCGTTTTTCCATTTTTCTCCGTGGATTAATTTACATCGAATCGACACTATGTAAAGCAAAGAAACCAATAAATAATATAAGGCTTTTAAGTAACGATAAATTTAAATTAAATTAGTGACTCACTTTTTGCTTTAGAATTATAGTTAAATTTTACTAATTGTTAGTAAAAGTTATATACTAATAATTAGTAAAATCTTACTGATTCAGAAGCAAAAAGTAAGTCACTAATTCAAATTAGTAAACATTTTTACTAATTCAGATTTAGAGAGTATAATGCAAGAAACTGGAAAAATGATTTTTGAAAGTTTATAAATATTTATATAATGTCTTACGATAATTCGCGCGCACCTCCCCACAAAAGCAAAGAATCAAGTAATTTTTTAGAATAATGGGATAAATCGATGTTTGGTATATTAAGGGGGTAGTCTGGTGTTTAGGCCTTTTTTTTGGAGCTTATTTCAGAATTTATTTTTATTATAAAATAAAATATAATCACACCAAATCTTTTTACATCGTTTTATTCTCCTTTTGAAGTGTTGAAAAAAATTATAATCGATTATTTTTTACTAGACATTGTTATTTATATTTAATATTAATGTTTATAACAAAAAAAATGCTGGCGCAGGTGATTTACAAAAATCTGTTCGACCGATTGCTCCAATTTTTTTTTTAGCATATTTTACACAAGTATGGCTGTGCGGCCCGTACTAGAATTACGCAATTTTAATGATAACTTTTTTTTAATTTTAACTTTTTGTCAATAAAAAAAGAGACAATTTTTGAATCTTTTTGCTTATATATAGTTCGCTATTTTGTTATTTATTAACAATAATGTTTTATTCTAGTATGGGCCAGAGCCATGCTTGTGTATAGAATAAGCTGTAAAAAAAATTGGAGCAATCGGTTGGATAGATTTTTGTAAATCACCTGCGCCAGCATTTTTTTTGTTATAAACATTAATATTAAATATAAATAACAAAATCTAGTAAAAAATAATCGATTATAATTTTTTTTCAACACTTCATGATTAGAATAAAACAAAGTAAAAAGATTTGGTGTGATTATATTTTATTTTATAATAAAAAAAAATCCTGAAATAAGCTGCCAAAAAGGCATCGAAACACCAGACTACCCCCTTAAACGATATGACAAATGGTCGCGACATTTAAATATAAGATTCCCGTCCGTACCCATAGTTAGCATATATAAACAATTGTCGATATAAGAAGTGTTTAAGGTATAACGTTTTACATACAATGTATCCCAATGGAAGTTTGATGAAGAAAGAAAAAGGAAAAACTTTCATCAGAGAATTGAAAACTACTTTTAAA
This sequence comes from Leptopilina boulardi, assembly GCF_019393585.1. Classification (NCBI taxonomy): domain Eukaryota; kingdom Metazoa; phylum Arthropoda; class Insecta; order Hymenoptera; family Figitidae; genus Leptopilina; species Leptopilina boulardi. The sequence goes on along the minus strand of NW_026137994.1, from coordinate 675,602 downwards.
AACCCAAAAGGCAAACTTCAAGGCCTTTTTCTTATATGTATATATATACACAACAATTAAAGGTTGTTCCCTTCACAGGCAATTTTTCCCCTACTACAAGAAGAATAATATTCCATTCCAAGGAATATTGTTCCTATTGTATGGCTATAAAACAATAATGTCAAAAGAGAAATACTTTTTATGTCTATAAATCTTTTTGAAATAATGATGATGTTGATGAAAGTAATGTAGAACATTAATTCTGCTTGGAGGATTGTAAAAATTGTTGACAAAAAAAGAAACGAAAGAGAGAAGCGTCACAAAGTGATATGAAAAAAAGGTTTCAAATTCGACAGACTGAAGATTATATAAATACATATATACATATATACGAAAAAAAGAGAGCCATTTGATATAAGCGCGGCTCACTGAAACGAATGTGTCGAACAAACGAAGGTGACTCCCGCCTTTCCACCCGGACGGAGGAGATCCGTGTCAACAAACCTGAATCTGGCACGGCCAGATTACCTTCTCATCCATTATAATCGCGCATGTAGGTACATTAACCAATACCTCTTCAGACAGTTCGTATTTTGTTCTTCTCTCTCTCTCTCTCTCTCTCTTTCTCTCATGTTGTACAAACTATATACGCGATCGGGCAACTCACGGATCTTTATAGTCCGGCAAATTGTCATACACAGTTGCAAAAGTGTCGTGTGGGCGATTAGAAACACCACGCGCGAGCCAATATTAATGTAATGCCTACTCTCTTGAAACCACCTATTATTTGCAACCTTCGACAATATTTCTTCTACACACAGAAAATTAAAAGGCATTAAAATAAGCTGCAACGCTTATTATTTTAATCCAATTTTGCTTATTTTAATAACAAAATGGATTAAAATAATCAAAATTAGATTAAAATAATAAGCGTTGCAGATTATTTTAATGCATTTTAATTTTCTGTGCAATAAATGGAAATGATTTTTTTCCACAACCACTACCAAATACTATATATTGTATATTCGTTATAAACAAAGCTATGAATTACACAGAAAATTAAAAGGCATTAAAATAAGCTGCAACGCTTATTATTTTAATCCAATTTTGCTTATTTTAATCCATTTTGGTATTAAAATAAGCAAAATTGGCTTAAAATAATAAGCGTTGCAGCTTATTTTAATACCTTATAATTTTCTGTGTATAAAACGAAAAATTAAAATGATTATCTTCATTTCAGAAAGAATTAATTCAAAATGATCTATCTATTCTATTATTTTTTAACCATTTAAGCTTGAATTAAATATTAAAATATATATTTATAAAGAAAAAACTTAATCCCAAGAAGCACGTACACAGAAAATTATAAGGTATTAAAATAAGCTGCAACGCTTATTATTCTAATCCAATTTTGCTTATTTTAATACCAAAATGGATTAAAATAAGCAAAATTGGATTAAAATAATAAGCGTTGCAACTTATTTTAATGCCTTTTAATTTTCTGTGTAATATATCCTCAATATCAAGGTAATATTACACGTGAGATTCGTAATATAACGCTGTAATATTACAGTAATCTTACAGTGATCTTAAAATGTCCGCCTCAAGGTAATATTACCGGGAATATTACTGTAATATTACAGTAATATTACAGTAATATTACAGACTGATTTGAGTTATTCATAAAGCATAAAAAACGTAAATATATTATAAGTGAATTTGGCTTGTTGGTAAAACTCTGGACTCGTGTGCTTTGAGTTCGGGGTTCGATTCCCTGGATGGGTAGATTTTTTTCGTAAAGAAATATTCCCATAATATTACTGTAATATTTTCTTGTAATATTACCTTAATATTACGGTATAATATTACTGTAATATTACCTTAATATTAGCGCTTAATATTACAGTAACATTACCAGTAATATTACCTTGAGGCGGATATTTTAAGATCACTGTAAGATTACTGTAATATTACAACGTTATATTACGAATCTTACATGTAATATTATCTTGATATTGAAGTTATATTACGTGCTTCTTGGGATCAGACTCAATTTGAAGCGAAAGAAAATGAGCATAGAACTTGGCGCCATTTTATTCACTCATTTTTGTTGCACTTCAAATTGGGTCTAAATTCAAGTCAATTTCACAGAAAATTAAAAAGGCATTAAAATAAGTTGCAACGCTTATTATTTTAATCCAATTTTGCTTATTTTAATCCATTTTGGTATTAAAATAAGCAAAATTGTATTAAAATAATAAGCGTTGCAGTTTATTTTAATACCTTTTAATTTTCTATGTTGAGTTCAGAATTTTTGTGTATTCTATTAAGAGAATTCCCGGAATGAGATAGAAATTTCAAAGCTAATATACACGGAAAAAATTTTGGTGCACACTGCGGTTAGTAAAAAGGAACCTCGTAGTTTTAAAAACGGACATCATGGTTTATATAATGTCCCTTTAGGTGGTTCTGAAGCATGAAACCAGGATATAATAATTGCTCTCAACTATAATATTTCGGTGTTTCTGAGATAAGGGCCGAATTTAGTGTCTCGTATACCCAGATCTAGATACTTTTCTTCTTTTTTCTGAATCTCGTTCAGTTGTATATATGTAGCAATATTCTATTTTCTTGAAATTGGATATAAAAGTGAAAATAAAATATATATAATTGAAATTTAGGTTACCTGAACTTTGGCCGCGATCTCGTTGAGTGCATCCGCACTGACTCCCACTCTAGTTTCCCCGCCGCTTGTAAAAGCCGCTCCTTCACAGTCGTATTTGTCCACCTCCTCTTGATGAGCATCACCACCTGAAAGGACGTTCTCCCTCTTATTATGCCCACTGGAGATATTTTCATTCTCATTCGGTGCGTCGTACAACGGACATCCTTCAGGATCCCGTGTTAAATTCTTCTCAATTCGCTGCAAATTCTTTTGCCAGTCTTGCCTCTCCATGAACAAAAGACCCTAACCACTGCGATGATTTCGATCCCCGCGGGAATGATTTTTTTTTTTCAAGGCCGAGGAAATAATTTCAATTATTATTATTATTAGTTAAAAAAAATTGCATGGACCTCGCCCCATCAATATTTTTCATAATTCGCAATGATTCGCGCTCATTGGCGCGCGTTTACTTGGTAATGACACACTATCAGTTGCTACATGATCTAAAAACGAAGTATCGTCATTAATTTCTCGAAACGAGATTTCTTCGCTACAAGAAAGAGGGGCTTTTTCTGCATGCACACTTCCTTCCTTCTTATCCTTTGGGTACCTGAAAAATTACGAATCGAACATAGTAATCACACGCACCACAGGCTGGACCACACACATACACATTCACAACTAACTACTCATCACTCGAGCAAAAATTTTCTAAGCGAAACGTCAACCTTCAGCTCTTTTTCCAAGTCCCTCATATCTCTCTCTTTCTCTCTCTCTCTCTCGTCTTGTGTCGCGACACGCGCACGAGCCACGACTTCCTTTTCCCAGGAGACGAGTACCAGTGACATCTCACGTTCTCCCGTTTGTATCATACACAATATTGTCAATTTTGTTCGGATGATAAAAACGAGCGAATTCAAACGAAATTTTTCCAACTGCAAATATTTCTCAACTAAAATAATAGGTGATTAAAACAAATTATTTTTACTATATTAGACCGAATCCATGTGAAATCATGCAGGCAGTCCGATGATATATTGCGAATTAATTTCAGAATGAAGTATGTTATTCTACTTGAAAAATAATGAAATACGTGTTTTTTTAATATTTTGATTCGATTTTGTGTGTAGTTTTTACGACTTTTTAAAGATTTTTTCAAGAAAATTAATTTTTTTGTATTTTTCGCTTAAAAACAGCATAACTTTCGTAATTTTTAACCTTTTTTGTTGCTCCTGGGCTTATTTTTTTCATTTTTTTTTTTACTCTTTTAAAAAAAGTTGCTCCGAATGAAAAATATTAAAAAACAAGGATAAAAATGGAATTTTTCGAAAAAAAAAAATTTTTTTCTCAAAAATGCCACCTTTTTTTGCCCCAAATTTTCAGGATTTATTGGTACACATATGTACTACATACGATAAAAATTTCACTTTGATATTTTTTTGTTTCTTAGGAAAAAAAAAAATATTTTAATTTTTTTTTATTAAAAACTCTAAAAATCATCAAATTTAAAAGGTTTCTAATTGCTCCTTGATTCATTTTTTTACTTTTCAACATTATTTTCGAAAATTGCGCAAAAAATTGATCAATTCTAAAAGCAGTATTTAGAAGACAAAAAAACAATATCAACAATCCAATCAATCGATCGAATTATTTTCGAAAATTGCGTAAAAAATAAAGAATATTAATATTTTTAAAAATATCTAATTTTTTTAGAGAAAAAAAAAAAACGAAACAAATAGGTTTCAAAAATATTTTTTTTTTATACGTACATTTTTGTTTGTCAAATCGTTTTAAAAGGAAATATAAAAAAAGTAGTTTTATAGAAACCCGAAAAAATAACAAACAAAAAATGTACGTATAAAAAAAATATTTTTGAAACCTATTTGTTTCGTTTTTTTTTTCTATAAAAAAATTAGATATTTTTAAAAATTATTAACATTCTTTTGTTTTTTACGTAATTTTCGAAAATTATTCCGATCGATTGATTGGATTGTTGAAATTGTTTTTTTTTTCTAAATATTGCTTTTAGAATTGATCAATACATAAAAAATCTAAAAAGCAATTTTGAAAAAAAAAAAAAAATTTTGAAATCTTTTTTTTCCTTTTTATTCTAAAACAAAGTTATTTTTCTTGCAATTTATTAACATTCTTTATTTTTTGCGCAATTTTCGAAAATAATGTTGAAAAGTAAAAAATGAATCAAGGAGCAGTTATAGAAACCTTTTAAATTTGATGATTTTTAGAATTTTTAATCAAAAAAATTAAAATATTTTTTTTTTTCCTAAGAAACAAAAAAATACCAAGTGAAATTTTTATCGTATGTAGTACATATGTGTACCAATAAATCCTGAAAATTTGGGCAAAAAAAAGGTGGCATTTTTGAGAAAAAATTTTTTTTTGTTTTTTCGAAAAATTCCATTTTTATCCTTGTTTTTTAATATTTTTTATTCGGAGCAATTTTTTTTAAAAGAGTAAAAAAAAAATGAAAAAATAAGCCCAGGAGCAACAAAAAAGGTTAAAAATTACGAAAGTTATGCTGTTTTTAAGCGAAAAATACAAAAAAATTAATTTTCTTGAAAAAATCTTTAAAAAGTCGTAAAAACTACACACAAAATCGAATCAAAATATTAAAAAAACACGTATTTCATTATTTTTCAAGTAGAATAACATACTTCATTCTGAAATTAATTCGCAATATATCATCGGACTGCCTGCATGATTTGACATGGATTCGCTCATTATGGTACCTTTTTTTTGTTTTTTATGATAGAATGTGATTTTTAATTTTTTCGAACCAAGAGAGAATTGACGTTTTATTATAAATTATAAAACAGTTTGTGGAAAACCGAAATAGATTTGTAAATATCAAAAAAATTATTTTTTCTCAATATATATTAATATTTTGCAGTTTTATAAAGAATTCATTAAATTTTCATTGTTTGAATTAATGATATTAACATCAGAAAAGTGAAATTAAAATCAATTTTTTTTTTTTGCAAAATTATAAAATATAAAACAATTTCACAAAAAAAAATTGTCTTTTCATCGCATATTCATAAAATATTATTATAAAAGCAATGTGATAGGATAAATTTCTTTAATATATCAACAATTGTTTAAAAAAAAAAATTAGAATCTTATATTCTCTTGTTTAAAAAAAAAAAAGTGAAAATAAGGAGAAAAAATAGCAGGACTTACTTTATATTAAAAGTTAGGTTAAATTTATACCGTTTCTTTGAAGAAAAATATATCAGTTGAAATATACTTTATAATATTATACACTGGTATTAATGAAATTTGACAATTATCACGTTATTGTGTATCACATATTCAAATAAAATAGAACATTTTAAGAAAAAAAATTAAAATCGCTCAGTACAAGTTCTTTATATGCAATATTTTGATTGTGGGTTTGTGTAAAAATAAGAAACAGTTACGAGCACTGCTGCTAACTTAAAATTGTTAAATGTCCTATTTCCTAGGGTATTTGTAATGGCGCGAAATTTAAATTGTTTTATACTTTAAAATAAAATAATTAATAATAAACAATAATAAAAATATTTTTTTTTATTTTACGAGTCAAGTAGAATTTAAATAATTTAAATTATTTATTATTGCTTTTAGAAAATTTTTTCTTTTTAAAACCTGACAATCAAAAAATTAAAAAAAAAAAAATAGAAATTATGGTTAATGCAATGCAGATTAATTTTATTTAAATATAATTCTTTCTTTTTTTCTAAATTTACGAATTTTACATATATATATAATATTATTGAGTTTCGAGGGAACAATATTATAATGACGAGATTACTTTATTTTATAAATATAATCGAAAAAAAATTAAATGTAACAACTTAGCGTAAGAACTATAATAATAATAATAGTAATAATGTCTAACATTCGAACAAACACTTAAATAATAAAAAAAATTATTATATAATAAATATTATTTAGTTATTGAAATATAGAAACTTGATTTCGTATATATACATTTTACAAATCAAATTTCCTAAAAGAATTTAAGCTTTGCTCAGCAATTTTGATTTAAAAAATGCTAAATTCTTCTTGACGAAAATTTGTATGTCTTTTTCCTCTGAAAGAAAAACAAATTAATATTCTAAAGTAATTAATTTCTTTGAATGTTTCTAATTGACTAAAATCATAATTTTTTGCCTCACCTTTTAATTAATTTCAAAAAAAAAAAGAAATAAAAATGTTTCTCACCTGACATTCGTTTGGCGAGTAATTGATGAACCATTTTACGGCAAATTAATTTAAATGTATCACTATCGGGAATGTCGGGCGATGGAAAATATTCTTGAAGGTTTTTTTTCGTTATCTCCGAAATTTTCCAATGTAATGCAACATTCACATCTTTTTTATAATTTTTTTTATTATCATTACTAGATTTTTTTGTTTGAGAATTAATTTTTGTTTTTTCATCTCGCGATAATTTTCGCTTAGAATTTTTCATTTCTTTTTCTATTAATTTTTTTACATCTTTTTCTTGTTTTTCTTCTTCTTGTCCTTCATTTTTTGCTTTTGTTTCATTATCATTATTATAAATAATTTCCGCAGATGATGATTTCATTATTTTTTGAGATGATGCAGAAATAACATCATTTTGAAAATAATTTTCCAATTTTTTTTTACGTGGCGATTCACGTGGTTCACAATCGAAAAGTGAATCTCTCGCTATTTGTTTTGTACTTTTCTCTTGTTTTATTATTTTACTTTTTCTATTATTATTATCAATTTTTGTCTCTATTTTTTTTTCACTTTCACATTCTTTTTCAATTTGCAATTTATTTCTATCTCTTTTTAATGTTAATTCTTGTTGTGATTCGTGTTTCATTTTTTCTTTTTGCTTCTCTTCATCATCATTTTGAATTTTTAATTGTGATTCGTGTTTGAAATGTTTTTCTTCTTTGACACGGGCTGCTGCTTCTGCCTCTTGAATTTTAATAATTTGTAATGCCGATTTAAAACCATCAAATTGAATATTTTTTAAACATTCCAGTTTATTGAGATCGGGTAATGAATTATTTTCATTGGCAGCTAATTTCGTTGTGTCAATTTTTGATTGTGAATCACTTGATTTTTTATCACATTTTTCATTTTTTTCCGTTAATAAAGATTTTGATATTTGTAAAGCCGATTTGAAACCATCAAATTTTGTCGTCGATGAAATTTCAATATTTATTGAATCCTCGAATTTTTTCATTTCATCGTCAAAATTTGCTTCCGATCTTTTTTTATCCACTTCCTTTAAACTTTCGTGAAGTGAATTGCTTTCATTGCATTTTCTTATTGCGGATATCTTTAAAAAAAAATTAACAAATTTGAGAAAAAATTTAATAGGCAGAATAAATTTAAAAAGAATTGATAATAATTACCAGTTTATGCATATTGAGTTTGTAAGTATTAATTAATCGTGTGGTGCAAAGATTTTTGTATTCTAATTGAAGTGCCAAATTTCGAATATCTTCAGTGGTATATTTTAAATCAAATTGTCGGCAATTTTTCGATAAAACCTCAAAAAGTTGATCGTAAAGTGCTTCCCTCGTCTGTGAAAAAAACAAAACAAAAATTTATTCGAATTAATTTATTTTTTAAGCAATCGAATTTTAATTTTTTTACCTTAACAGTGAGGCCCTTAATTTTTGTTGACGTAAATTCAGCAGATAATATGTAAGAATATTTTGCATATTCCTTCTCTTCTTTGTCCTGAGAAAAAAAAAATAAAAAGTGAATAAAAACCATTAAAATTTCCCGTAATTTTTTTTTTCAAATTTTCCTCTAACACTGCCTGCAACTACTTTACCGAAGAAAAATAAATGGGAAACTCAAGTGAAAATTTTTAGAAAGAAAATTTCTTTTTCTATAATTATAATAACAATAAAAAATTTTACCTCCTCGTGACTTTTTTGATTTCGTCTCAACGCAAATTGTCGATCAATTAATTCCTTTTCAGCTTTACGTCGATCTTCATCGCGTTTTTCACTTGAATTTTCATTCCAATTGTCATGTTCACAAAGACCATTGTCAATTTTCGTAAGACCAAGAAAATCATCTTTATCATTATTTCTATTATTATGTTTAATTTTCGTTGAATTAAATTCCAATTCCGTTAATCGTGCTTTAACCTCGTCTTTATCCTTACAAACGTCACACAAATTTTTACATGACGGCATTGAATCATTGAAATATTTCGAAAAAACACCATGACGACATCTAATAAAAATGAAAAAAATTGTTTTCAATGTCTCTTTTCAGAATAAAAAGTAAGTTTATGAGAAATTATAGAAAGAAACAAAAATGTTATAAAATATCAAAATAAATGTAAAATAGAAAAATTATGAAAATTAAAAAAAAAATATATTATTTCGTCTTCGTTATCTACTTTACCGACAGTACATAGATGGGAAACTTAAAAGGAAAAGTTTTTAAAAACAAGAAAAATACAAACACAGAAAATTAAAAATAAATTGAAAATAGAAGAAAAAACAAAATCAAATGAAATTTATCAATTAAAAATAAAGAAAAATTCTGGCAAAAAAGATAATACATACTTAACGTCTATACAATAAGCGACTGCTTTTTCAAAATCGCCCCATTTATGTTTAGCCACATCTGGTGGCAATTGTGAAAATTCACCTTTCGCTTCTTTTATCAAGAATCCAATAATATTACATTCATCTTGACTATAATAAACACGACAAAATGCCGGTTTTCCATCACGACCAGCTCTTCCCGATTCTTGATAATAGGCAGAAATCGATTGTGGAACTGTCCAATGAACAACGAACCTGTAAATTATTAATTTTAGTTCATAAAAAATTGCAAAAACCAAAAAAAGAGGATGAAATAAAAAAAAAATATTTTTTTTTACCTAACTGGTCCCTTATCGACTCCCATTCCAAAACTGCAAGTCGCTGCAATTACTGGAACTTCGCCCGATGTCCATTTATCCTGAACAGACTCTCGTTCTTTACTTTTCAATCCTAAGGAAAAAAGCCAAAAAACGTTTAATTGAAAAATATTTTTTAAAATGCGTAAAGCGAATCACTTTACACACCGTTTGAAAAAGAGCTTCTTTACACACACTTTTCGGTGTGTAAAATTTAACTTTAGAGATTAGTGTTGCAAAAAAAACTATTTTGTTTTAAAAAAAAGACTCATTTTTATGCCATTATTAATGAATTTAATTTATCAATTACCCGCATGATATGCAAGCGTTGAAATTCCAAGACAAGATAATTTTTCAGCAATAATTTCCGTGTCTTCTTTACGACGACAATAAACAATTCCACAATTTTTATTTTCCTGAAATTAACAAATTTATTTTATATTCACACATCAAAATTAAAGGAAAATTCATTTATGAATTAAAATAAAAAAAAAAAAAAGATTACAATATGTTACCTACAGGCTTTGTTGTTGTTGTTTCTTCTTCATTAATACCAAGACAATCAACAATAAATTCTTTCAAGTGTTGTATGGGATTTTTTACTGACGCTGTGTACCAAACGTCATAATAAAGATTTGAACGAAATATTGGCGTTGATATCATTAATGGATTTTTCATATTTAGCGATGATGTTATATCTTTGATTACCTCTTTTGTTGCTGTTGCTGTTAATGCAACAACGGGAATTTCGGGAAATGTTTCACGAAAAAATGACAATTTTCTATAACTTGGTCGAAAATCATGTCCCCATTGACTTAAACAATGCGCCTCATCAATAACCAAATAAGATAGTGTTTTATTGGAATTTAAGGAATTCACAATGGACTGAAAATAAAAAAGAAAATAATTTTTTCTCTTTCTCATTAATGACGATATTAAAAAAAAAAAAAACAAAACATTAAATAAAATTCATTTTTTCTTAATAAATTATAAGTATTATTGTATTATAAATAAATATTGAGATAAATAGTGTTTATTATAAAAGAATAAATATGTATTAAAATTAAAATATATAAATAAATAAAAAAAGGTTAAAAGAAAAAAGAAATAATTACCCGAAAATTCGGCTGAAGGCACATTTCCGGTGTGACATAGAGTAATTGAATTTTTGGTGCTTTTGATAATAAATCATCAATAATTGCCTTACGTTCATTTTGTGTGCTTTTCGAATTAATTGCCTTAGCATTGATTTTTTTCCCCTCCAAAAAATCCAATTGATTCTAAAATAAAGAAGAAAATTTATCATTTAATAAGAAAAAGAAGAAAAAAATGAGTAAATAACACTTCAGGAAAAAATTTATATTATAATTTAATTGACAAATATATTGGAGAAAAAATTAAATTTTTTTTAAATAAAAAAAAAAACTTACTTTGACCAATGCTATTAATGGTGAAACAACAAGAGTCACAGATTTTTCTTTTAAAACTGCTGGCAATTGAAAACAAAGAGATTTACCAGATCCAGTGGGCATTCGAATAAATACATCTTTATCACCTGAAAATTTTTTTTTATTATATATCTATAGTTTTATTCACATTTTTTTTAAAAGAAATATTCACATTTGTTTTGCAAATGTTAATATTATATTATCAAACATTGGAAATTATTATTATCTTAGAAAGTTATAAGAAAAGTCGGACAGGTAAATTTGTTTATTTCGTTTTGCAGAACAAAACAAAAACAAAACATAATCTACTTTCTGAATTATTATTTTATAGAAATTATTATTCAAATTATTTTTTCTCTAATTTTCTTTTAATAAACTTTTACCAATATTTGTAAATTAAAAACAATTTGTAATTTAGTAAAGAATATAAAAAAAAAGAAAATGGGGAAATTATGAAAAAATGTATAACATATTATATATATATGTATATGTATATGTATATTGTATATAAATAAATCAAATTAAATTCCTAACCTCTATAAACGGCGGCAGTGGCTTTTTTTTGTGTCTCGTTTTTGAAGTCATCGTAACCAAATTTATGTTTTAATGCCAATTGTAGCATGTTTTTTTTTAAATCACACAACAAATTTGAAACACTATAATAATATGACTGTTTTTCTCACTTTTTTTATGTTATTCAATCCATTTAAAGATTTAAATAAAAATCAAGGAAGAGAATTAAAAGGAAAGCAGACACAATACATATGGAAATTACAGTGACGTCACACTCAGTTGGTAAAGTCAATTTTATCACACGTACCCAACCCTGGAAGCTAAATAATTTCAGGTGTGCCAATATGAAAAAATTACAGCCTGTACAACTAAATAAAATACTAGAGAATATTTTTTCTTCAATAATTAAGTAAATTATTAATTATTAATTAAATAAAAAAAATTTTTCGTAAAAAATAATAAAATTAAAAAAATAAAAAGTTTTAAAAAATACAATTAATTCTATAATTTTATTCAAATTGTTGTTGTTTTTTTTTTTGAAGAAATTTTTCTTTAATTCTATTAGGGTTGAAAAAGTATAGGTAAATATATTTATTTAATTATTATTATTTTATAATGTTCTAATTAATATAAGGGACATTCCATATAAAATTAATTTATTAAAATCAATTATTAATTATTTATTTTATTTGTTTAAAACGTTTAAAAAGTAAATAATAATTATAGGTAATAATAATTGAAAACGGAAAATTATTTTAAATTAATTAGGTAATTTAATAATAAAAATATTAAGAACAAATTTTTTCACCACTGAAAAAAAGTTGAAAAAAGCCCCAAAACTGTAGAAAATAAGAAAAACTAGAGAGTTCCCTTTCAAATGTATAATGTAGTTGTAGGGTCAGATATATTTTTTCACTGGTTTTCATATCTAACGCCCAGGAAAATATTTTCTTGAAAAGCGCATGCCCAAATGTTATTCATTCCCTTAAGAAAGAAATATTTTCTATTCAATATATTGTCACACTATTCTCGAACTCTATTCATATATACATCGACATCGTATTGAAGATTCTACCAAACATAAAAATTTTTTTTTTCAAAATTACATAATTTTTTTTTTTTCACTGATGTAATATTAGTTCTCTTTTATAAAAATTTAAATATAGATATTGATCGCTTATATTTTTTCCAAATATATATAGTAGCGAGAAAAATCATTATTAACCATGGCCTTGAAAATTCGTGTGGATTCAACAAAAGTGAAATATACCGAAGAATACATTGAAGCTGAATATGACTATCAAATTTCTAAAGTTATTAAACACGAAGATTTATCATATTTTACTGTAAGTTTTTATTTTTTTATATAAATAAAATTAAAAATTTTTTTTAGGAAATCAAAAAAAAAATAATTTATTACTATAGGGGTATTGAAAAAAAAAAGTTTCGGATTTATTGATTATAATAGCATTTATTTGTAAATTTTTTTTTTAAACTTGACAAATTTTTAAAAAATTATTATAAAATTTTTTTTTAAATAAAAAATTATCGCATCATTTCCTAATCATATAATGACACTATTTCAGCCGGAAACGAGTCAATTTCATTGGTCAGAAATGGCCAAAATAATTACAAGAAGAAAATTAAAAAAAAGAGGATTAAAATAACCAAATTAGTAAGAGAAATTTTGATAATTGTCATAGTTTCTTTAATTTAAAAAACTAATAATAATAATAATTTAATATCCAATTAATAATATAAGATTGTTATAAAGATATAGTTAAATTATTATTGTAATAAATTCATTATATATATGTTTTTTCTATGATTAAAAAAATTTCTTCTTGATATATTTTTTTAGCCAAAATATTTTTTATGTAGGTATATATGTACCTGAATGTATAACGTGCTCTGAAGAAAGGGACACTGTAAAGCAAAAATTTATAGGTTATGTTTATGATAGTTCTTATGTTCTTTTCTGCAGAGGGCGTCATAGTTAAAGCTTTTTTTCACGTAAAAAAATGCTTAATATTATTCTAAATTACAATAATTGAATTTTTTTTTTTTATTTTAAGGTCATACCTGAATCAAAAACACTTTTAATTCGAACGGAATTGAAACTTCCAAAGTTGGGATTAATGCTTGTTGGCTGGGGTGGAAATAATGGTTCAACAATAACTGCTGCTTTATTGGCCAACAAACAGAAACTCTCGTGGGAAACAAAAGATGGAATTCAAACTGCAAATTGGTAAGAAACATTTTTTATTCTTTTATTTAAGAGAATTTTAATTTATACAAAATAATTTTTTTTTTTTTTTGCTAAATTACAGGTATGGTTCTCTGGTTCAGGCGTCAACAATGAAATTGGGAACAATGGATGGCGAAGATGTTTATGTACCAATGTCATCGATGTTGCCAATGATAAATCCAGATGATATTTTAATCGATGGATGGGATATTTCGAATTTAAATTTGGCGGGCGCGATGGAACGTGCCAAAGTAATTGATATTAATTTGCAAAAACAATTGAAAAATGAAATGTCACAAATGCTACCGAGGAAAAGTATTTATTATCCCGATTTCATTGCCGCTAATCAGGTAAACAATTGAAAGAAATATTTAAAAAAAAAAAAAGATTTTCTTTAATTAATTTAGTTTTATGATAATATAACATTTTTCATATTTACTTATTTATCACATAATATAATATTATCTTTTAATAATGCATTAAATTTAAATTTAAATTTCCTTAATTTAAATTTCGCACGCATCTATGTTACCGACTGTACATAGATTGTGAACTCGAATCTTAAAATATAAAGTTACATTTTTTTTTGTTTACGTGACAATTTGCAATTTTTAAATAGTAAAAATAAAATAATATTCATTATTATTTATTTTTTTTTAAAGGAAAATCGTGCCAATAACATTCTAGGCGGTACAAAAAAAGAGCAATTAAATAAAATTCGTGATGATATAGTTGATTTTAAATTGTCCAAAAATTTGGACAAAATCATTGTTCTTTGGACAGCGAACACTGAACGATTCAGTGAAATAATTCCTGGCGTTAATGATACCTCTGACAATTTATTGAAAGCAATTGATAACAATCATCCGGAAATTAGTCCAAGTACAATGTTTGCTGTTGCATCCGCATTGGAGGGAGTAAGTGAAAATGAAAATAATAATATTAAATATTAAAAAAGAAAAAAAAAAAGCTGATAATATTTTCTTTTCAGTGTACGTATATAAATGGTTCACCTCAAAATACATTTGTACCGGGAGCAATGGAATTGGCCGAAAAATTGAAAACATTTATTGCCGGTGATGATTTTAAATCGGGTCAAACAAAATTAAAATCAGTTCTTGTTGATTTTCTCGTCTCAGCTGGAATTAAACCAGTTTCAATTGTAAGCTACAATCATTTAGGCAATAATGATGGATATAATCTTTCAGCGCCTCTTCAATTCAAATCTAAAGAGGTAAGACTAAATTAAATTTATTTTATTATAAATTACATTTTTTATACTGTAATATTTAAAAAAACAGATCATATTTTTTTTTTACTTGTAGATATCAAAAAGTAATGTAGTGGACGATATGGTAAAATCAAATGGAATTCTATATAAGCCAGATGAAAAACCAGATCATTGCGTTGTAATTAAATATGTACCATATGTGGGCGACAGTAAAAGAGCAATGGATGAATATACTTCAGAATTAATGTTGGGTGGTCATAATACAATTGTTGTTCACAATACATGTGAGGATTCACTATTGGCGAGTCCAATAATTCTTGATTTAGTTATACTTGCTGAATTATGTTCAAGAATAACATTTAAAACGGCCGATTTGCCCGAGGAGGAATTTTCCACATTTCACAGTGTTTTAAGTTTACTTTCATATCTTTGTAAAGCGCCACTTGTACCTAAGGGTACACCAGTGATTAATGCTTTATTTAAACAAAGAAATGCCATTGAAAATATTCTCAGAGCATGTCTTGCATTGCCACCCGATAATAATCTTCTATTAGAACAAAAATTGGCAATGCAACTTTAGAAATTAAATAATTGTTATTTTTGCTTAATTTTTTTTTAAACACGTCTTATATGTGACATACTTTAAAATAAAAGGACCTAATTTATAGCTTAATGATAGTTTGTGGATCAACTAAAATATTCAATAATTGTTACATATTAAATGCCCAAGAAGCACGTAATATAACCTCAATATCAAGGTAATACAGTAAGATTCGTAATATAACGTTGTAATATTACAGTAATCTTACAGTGATCTTAAAATGTCCGCCTCAAGGTAATATTACCGGTAATGTTACTGTAATATTACGCGCTAATATTAAGGTAATATTACAGTAATATTGCAGTAATATTATACCGTAATATTAAGGTAATGTTACAAGAAAATATTACAGTAATATTATGGGAATATTTCTTTACGAAAAAAATCTACCCATCCAGGGAATCGAACCCCGAACTCAAAGCACACGAGTCTAAAGTTTTACCAACAAGCCAAATTGACTTATAATATATTTACGTTTTTTATGCTTTATGAATAACTCAAATCAGTCTGTAATATTACTGTAATATTACAGTAATATTCCCGGTAATATTACCTTGAGGCGGACATTTTGAGATCACTGTAAGATTATTGTATTATTACAGCGTTATATTACAAATCTCACGTGTAATATTACCTTGATATTGAGGATATATTACGTGCTTCTTGGGTGGATAAAATATCAAATACAAATTAATTTTTATTTTATTATAATTAAATCAATGACACTTTAATCAAGCTAAAACTATATCATAAACATAACCCATAATTGTGTTGTTAATTCTTACTTCCGTTTCTTTAGATTGCGTCATATATATTACATAATATATTTTGTCTTTGAATGTTTTTTAAGTCATGACTAATTTTTCTATATATTGAGGAAATTTAAGGAAATTAATGAAAATATAGAAATAATAAGCAATATATTTTCCACAATAACAAAACATTTATAATAATTATAAAATATTGAAAAATGAATAAATCAAAATTGCAAAAATAAAAGGCACGATTAATTGGGAAATTGTTTATTGTAATTTTTTTTTTATTACATTTTTTTATTATTATTATTATTATTATAGAACCTTTAAGGTTCGATTTTGAAAAATTTAATTATTTTGTTTTTTATTCAGCTAATTAATAGTTTATTCAGTATTTAATAATTAAATTTAACTTGACTTAACGGTGAAATCATGTATTGGAGGCGTTAAAAGGAATCGTGTGCGAACACACCTCTTAACGACTATATTGTAAAAAGTACCTTTATATATGTCTAATGGTTAACCTACTATACCCTGTCGTTAAATCTAAAAAGTACTTTATTTATTTTTTTATTATAGAACCTGAAAATTCTCTTTTTTAAATTCAAATATTTTTATTTAATTATAATTGTTTATTAAATAATTAATAATTATTAATTTAACTCTACTATGTAATGGTGAAGTCACATATTGGATAAGTTGAGAAAGAAAAATTGTTGTGAATATACCTTAATAGTTATTGTATATATTGCAGAAAGCACCTATCATCGTATCTAATATTTCACCTACCGTACCATGTCATTGCATCTCTGGAATAGTAATTTGAATAGTAATTTATTATTT
The DNA here is from genome assembly GCF_019393585.1 of Leptopilina boulardi. Classification (NCBI taxonomy): domain Eukaryota; kingdom Metazoa; phylum Arthropoda; class Insecta; order Hymenoptera; family Figitidae; genus Leptopilina; species Leptopilina boulardi. Next base: position 658,409 of record NW_026137994.1, on the reverse strand, counting down.
TCTTTAAATAATACTTTCTAAAAGCTATATTTTATTTAATTTGAAAATAAATTCCAAAGAAATATTTTCTTTCAAAGAAAAAAATTGACAGGTAAAAATGTTTAAATAAATACTTAATTAAGGTATTTTTTTCTCACGATCTGTACACCCCTGAGAGTAGAAGTGTTTACATTTTTTTCTGGCGGTCATTTGTGTTTCTATTTACAAATTCCCAAGCTAAATATTGAATACGTACATTTTTAAAATAGTTAATTTAAAAAATGATATAAATATATTTTTTTATCGTTTTTAATTTTACGTGAGTGTTAATAAAATAAAAAAGTGTCGCCAAAAATGCCTTTGAAGACTTGGACCAAAGAACCAGGCCAACAGGTGAAACGACTTCGTAATAAATTAACCGATTTACAGGATAAATTGGAAAAAAAGGTTAGAATTTATTTTATTATTATTATTTCATATTTTATTTTCTATTTTATAAGTCCATTGAAAAAGAAATTGTAGTATACAGCAAAACAAAACTCTATATTTTCTATTAATGGTTAACATGTATCACATGCTCTCTTCGCTATCAAAATTACGATACTGGATTTTTTTGCCTTTTTTTTAAATCAAACAATAAAAAATAATTCAGACACTATGTTATATTAAAATAATTAAAGATAATAAATAAATTTTCAGAATTGTCAAATTATAAAAATGCAACATTTGGAGGAGATAAATGCGGTGAAATTTATTTTTAGCGATGATAATTGTGAGGAATTTACCGATGGTCATTTAGATATTGAAATTATATTTAAAATAAATCCAATTTTACCAAAAAAAGAAATTCAAGCCTCATATATTTATGAAAATGGAAAAAATCACAAACAACCAATTGATTTTGGTAGTATATTTCTTGAATATTTACCACCAATTCAATTTTATTTAAAATTTACATCCAACTATCCATTGAATGAGGCACCAGAATTTACAATTGATGTTGCATGGTTAACACCATGGCAATTATCACAAATTTGTCAAAAACTGGATGAATTATGGACACAAAATGTTGGTAGCGAAATACTTTATATATGGATTGATTTTTTAAAAAATCATCTCTTCACATTTTTAGAGATACATGATAAAATTGATATTTCATTTCAATTTTCATTAAATAAAGATAATGATGATATTTTATTAGATGAAATAATTAAAAATTTACGCGATTCACGTGTTGTAAAACCAATGCGTCGCTGTCCATTGAATTATTTAATGAAAGTGAATAAAATAAAATATTCAGAAAATTTTAATAAAATTACACATTTTTGTGAAATTTGTCTTTTACAACGCGCTGGTGTTTTATGTGTTGAAATGAAAAAATGTCAACATATTTTTTGCCGCAATTGTTTGGAACAATATTTTTCATCGCGTATCAATGATGGTAATGTTTCGAAAATTTTATGTCCAAAAATTGATTGTATAATGGAAATTGAATATGATGAAATTAAAGAATTATTATGTGATGAAAAGGAATTTGCAAAATATGATGAATTATTATTAAACAGAACAGTTGATTTAATGGAAGATACTGTGGCTTGTGCAAGAAAATATTGTAATTATCCAGTAATAAGGGAGAATTTAAATGATAATTTAGCGACATGCGCCCAATGTGAATACAGTTTTTGTGTTTATTGTCGAAAGGTAATTAAAACAAATAACATTTCTATTTTTACTATTTTGCTTGTTTCTTAATTATTTTTTTAATTTAATTTAATTTTTGTAATTTGTTTTGTTCTGAAAAAATTGTATTAAGTATTTTATATTCTCTATTTATTAGCATTTGATTATCATTTATTATCTTATTAAAGTTATTAGATTTTTTATACTTTTTTTTTTATTTTTATAAATGCTCAAGGTTTATCATGGTGTTTCACCATGTGAGATGTTAAACAAGGAAAAAGAAAAATTAATTGCCGACTATCAAAATGCGTCGGAAAAAGAGAAAAAATTATTAGAATTACGTTATGGAAAAAGACAAATTAAACTTATTGTTGAAGAAACTTTAACAAATAATTATTTAAAGGTAATAATTTTTTTTTTTAATTTCAGATTATTTTCTTTTTCTTTCTATAAATAACAATTTGTTATTTTAAAAGAAAAAGTTTTTTTTTTTATTTATTTTTTATTTTTCAGGAACATTCGAAAATTTGTCCCAATTGTTTAACGCAGACAACAAGAATTGATGGCTGCAATAAAATGACATGTAGTTATTGTAAAAAAATATTTTGCTGGTTATGCGGCAAATTAATTACATCAAAAAATCCATATGATCATTATTCAAAAATTAAAAATGGCCCCAATACATGTGGTGGTCGTCTATTCGATGGATTGTTTCCAAATCAAAATTATTTAAATGATTTTGAAATACAAAGAAATCTTGAATTTTTTCAAATTTAGAAAAAAATAAGAAAATAACAACAACAAAATTTTTTGTTTAGAAAGTTATTGCTTTCTTTAAAAAAAAAAATAAATTTTATTTTCATCACTATGAAAAAATTTGTTAAAAAAAGATTTTCAAAAAAAATGTTTTTCTAAAACTATACACAAAATAATTTTACTATTTTCAGTTTTTTTTTTTTAAGGTAAAAAAATTTTTTTTTCAAAGAAAAAGAAATTTAATGATTTTTTTTATCTCCTAAAATAACAAAATTTATTCAAAAGGCAATAAATATTTTATAGGAATAAGATAATAGGAAAATCTCCTTCCTTAAAATGTGAAAAGTATAAACTACTTTTTTTGTTATATTTACTACAAATTTATAAAAAAAAAAAAATGTGATGCTTAATTATCTGCCATACGAATCCTTGTGATAATAATATTTTTAGTTTTTTATTACCGTCAGATATGAAGAGCATTTTATTATAAACTAAAGTGTTACTTTTTTCTTTTACTAAAAAAGAATTTTGATAATTATATAAATTAGTAAAAGAAAATTATATTCTTACTTGTGAAAATTAATGTTAATAAAACAAAAAAATTATAATTCATAATAAATTTATTAATTTTCTAAAAAGCAGTTATTGCCTTTTTATTAATTTTTTTAAACCTACGAGTAATTCAAATTTCGCGCGTATTTTTTGAAAAGTCTTATCTACCTTACCGATATTACATAAAAAAATTGAATAAAAAAAATAAAATTGAAATAAAAATTTGAAAATTTTACAAAATATGTTTATAGTGCAGAATTAAATTTTTTTTAATTTAACAATCTTATTGTTGGTAAAGTAAATTAAAAAATTAAGAATAGATTTTTTTAATTTGGCGCATAAATTTTATCTACTTTATCGACATTACATAGAATGACAACTAATGAAGAAAAAAGTTACTCTAACAAAAAAAAATATTTATAGAACAAAAAAGAAACTCACAAATTTAATTGATGTTTTAAATAATCAGATTTTAAAATTCTCTTCAACATATTCGAAGTAGAATTATCTCGTTGAATGTTATTAACTTCATTTTCAACTGTATCATTATTTTCTTCTTTATATTCACAATCACTAGTTATGAGTTTTTTCAAAATTTTTTCTTTCTCCTTAAAACTCAAACGATTTGACGATTGTGATTCCTGATCTAGGGATTTTTTTTTCATTGAAATTTGAGAATATTTTTTCACTGGTAAATCAAATCCAATTTCCAAAATATTAATTTCTTTAAATAAATCATTAATTTTTTCTTTATTTATTGATGATGATATTTCTTGGTTCGATTCATTTTTTAATTGATCGATATTTTGACCAAATTTAGCAAAATATTCCCCGATATTTGAAGAGTTGTTATTTATTTTTAAATTAATATTCTTCCCTTTATTTTCAGCAATTTTTAATATGCGATATGTTTGTATGTTGGTTTTTGAATTTTTCTTAATTAGCGATTGTATATGATTTTTTTTATTATTAATTTTATATTCATTGAAATTTTCATGCAATTTAAATTGATCGAAATTTTTGCATATTTCTTTTATTTCCATATTTTTTTCGTTATTAATTTTATTTAAATTTCTTTGACGTAGTTTTTGCCAATTTGAATTGTCATTGATTGTTGGTGATGAAAATTTTAAATTGCTTTCATCTATAGAAAAAATAAAAAAAAAAAATTTAATGTGAGTTTTCACTCTAAACACTGTCGGTAAAGTAGAATTTTGCGCGCTAAATTTAAAAATTACCAGTGTTTTTATTTTTTAAATTTAATTGGAATTTTTTTGACGAATTTAATTGACAATAATGTTGAGGTATTGATATTGATGGTAATCCATTGTTAGGTGAACGATAATTAAAATGTTTCTTTTCTTTATTACTATGATTGAAATTAGCAGAAATTACGTGAGGAAAAGTTGATAATGATATTATTTTTTCCTTCCCCTTTGTATCTGTATTAATAGTTTTTTCTTTCATTACAAGTTGTATTTTTGTTTAAATTTCATAAATTTTTTTTTAAAGATATAGAAAAAATTTTAAATATATAAAAAAAAAATTAATTACATACTAACGATTTTTGACGAGACTTGTGAATTTGAATTTTTCTTGACGACACTCATCAAATTTAGAGGATTTTCAAAATCGAAAACAAAATTTTTCGTTGCCGAAATTCTCTTGATTTGTTGATGTCGAGTAATTTTTTCCGAACTCGCATGGCTTTTTGTCTTTTTTTGGAAAATTGGAAATTGGAATTTAGGAAAATTTTTTATAATTAGCTATACAGATAACAAAAATTTTTAGACTATTTACTGTCAGTCGGCAAAACAAAGATTAGTAAATTTACATTACCGACTGCAGGTAAAAAGAAAGTACTAAAACAGTACCGATTTTAGGTATCAAAATAGAACCAAAATGACAATCTACTAAAGTCGGTATTAAATTAATACCTTTCATTTTACAATGAATTCAATCTTATTTACTGACTTTCCAAGCTTCATTTTTATCAAAAAAAATATTTATTTTTTTTTAAAAACCTGTCTGGTAAAAGTTCCAGATTTTTCGTCTATTTTTCCTCCCTTTACCAACTCCACTTCAATTCAATTTAAATTCTTGATTCCAAAATTTGTTTTTGACGATAGAGCGTTAAATAATTTTTTTCAATTGAGTTATCTAATAATAAATAAATTTTTCTTAATAATAATAATTTATTAACAATAAATGTTAATTATTATTAATAATAAAATATAACCTGATAAAGCGTAAATTGTAATTGACAGGAAGAAAAATAATAATTTGATGCAATTGAAGTCTGAAGTTGTTTTTGTTTTATCTTCAAATTTTTCTAAAAAATTGTTTCATATATATATATATAACTTTTTTTTAAAACTTATTATATTTAATTAATAATTATCTATTTTTTTATGTAATTAAGCATCATTATTATTATATATACAATTTGATTTTTTTTTATTACTATTTCATTATAACAGAAATTTAATTAATTTTAAATTCAATATATGGGTGATTCCACGTAAAATTTATATATGAAATTTTAAATATTCGGATAAATATATTAATAATTAATAATATATTATTAAAAATATATAATTCAAATAGACCTTTAAGGGCAGGTCAAAGTCGAAGCAATTTTTATATAGAACTTCAATGGAAAAATCGCATCGACTTTGATCTGCCCTTTATTCACCAATAGTAATTTACACTGTAGTTATATTTTTAGCTTCCCAACCCTGGTACGTGTGAATACAACTTTAGAATAGAATTTTAATTTTTAAAGTTAGGTTCACACTACCGCAGGAAATTTGAATTTTGATATCTTTCTTAAGGGGGGAACACCAGTTGTAACTTTCGAAAAATCAATTTTTTTTTGTGCATTTTCTTAAAGTATACATATTTAGAAATGTGTCTGTAAATTTCAAAGTTGATCCAGTGAAAAATAAATGAGATATACAGAACACTGCATCGGCGCGTCCCGTGGCTTCATACAAGGTGGCCAGCCATAACTGACCCTAACGACAGATGGCCTTTTCCTATGATTTAGAAACGGCAACCACTGCGGAAGAGTTATTATATGGTCCAGGAATCGATGACTCTTTGTTACTTGGAAACAAAATTTCTTCTGAACAAAAAAAAGTAAGTTGAAACTTTGAATGCGTTTTTCTCAAAATGACATTTTCCAAGTCGGTGACCACGATTACTCGAATACCATTAAACCGATTTATTTAAAATTTAGTGTGCTTCATTTACACATATAAGTCTAGTTCGTGATCGAAGGATTTTTTTTTTATGCAAAACTTTTTTTTATATAGCTGAAAATCGACCGTATTTTTTTAACGAAAATCATACTTTTGACTTTGACAGGTCGCCATTTTGTCAAATTTTTTTTTTTTTTAAATCCTTCGATCACGAACTAGATAATCTTATAATAAATGTAAATCAATTTCATTTTTGTATTTCAGACGAAGTATACTTGCAGAATGCTGGTCACCGCAATTCGCCTTTTTTCTTAAGACGCCACTTCAATGGCTCATATCTCCAAAAGTTTTTGTTAAAAAAATTTTTTTTTTCTTTTAAATTACAGCTTTTTACATGTACTTTTAACTAATAAATAGTATTCTTTAAAAAGATTCATTGTTCTTTTGGAAAATATTCTTGAAAAAAGCATTATTTTTTGAGTTACAACTGGTGTTCCCCCCTTAAGGCGCACTGGGTGTTTTCGACGTTGACACTCTGAGCGCTCTGAGAGCTCGAAAAGGTTCTCAACCACATTTTATTATTTTAGTGTATTTAAAGGCGCTTGTATACCTCACCGATCCCGAGTATACTTCTGTCGTGTACCATTGGAGTAAAAGAGACAAAAAGATATTTCCGTCTCTTTTACTCCAATGATACACGACGCAAGTATACTCGGGATGGGTGAGGTATACAAGCGCCTTAACCTAACCTAATCCAATGCAATCTTCTCATTACGCTTTCAAGACCGGTGAAGACCACGCTGTTGCATCATGGAGGAAAGAATAATTTTAAATGATTTAGTTTTAAAGAACAATAAAACATTATTCAAGAATAATGGTCGTATTTCATGCGACGTAACGAACGTTGATACGAGTAAGTATTAATTTTAATGTAATATTTATATTTATATTTTTATTTTATTTATTTTATTTATATTTTAACAAGATTTTGTACAATTCCTATAGCGTTAACGTAATTGACTTCAGGGTTTAAATTTGCCATTTTTGAAAATTTTCCGTTATTTACTTCCGCACTCAGAAAACACGCTCGGTTTATTAAACAAGATTGAGAAACCAGAGCACGAGCACAGCCCGAACGCATCCAATTTCAAATAAAGCATGCAAATAACACACCCTTTTTTGTGCACATAAACCTAAAACTGCAGCCCGTATCACAAACATGTCACTTTTAGCATGCTTTAGCCAATCATAATAAGTTATTGCTAATCATAATTTTTAATATTGGTTGAGAACCACTTAACACTTTCAGAACACTCAGAGCGTCGACGTCGAAAACACCCACTCACACTTTTTTGGCTGCCTGCAGGTTACCATGGCAACGCATGAGAGCGAGTGAGACAGAAAATTTAAAAATTTGAATATTCAAATTTTCTGTCTCACTCACACTTGTGCGTTGCCATGGTGCAGGCAGACAGGCAGCCAAAAAGGTGTGAGTGCGCCATATTATAATTATTATTTCCAGATGAATTTAAAAATAAAAAAAAACATTGTTTTTATGAAAATAGAAAATTTTTTATTTTTTTTTTTTAATTAAGATAATCACAAAAATGAAGGAGCAATTTAAACGGGAATATCTTGGCCAATTGGATGGAATCCATTTTCATCAGCAGTGTAATCGATTCTGTGTAATTGACCATTAGCATCGACCCATGAGAAACTTCCTCTCACAACAAGAGCTTCATTCTCAGTTCCAGCATTTCTTAATTCCGCAGATTCTTCTCTTTGTTGTCCATCTGAAAGCTCATAATTGTACTGATAGCCTTCAACTCCAATGTTATTGTGTAGAAGTTCTTTTACAACAACAACATCTTGTTCTTGACGTTGGCCTTGTGGCGCTGCAGCAGCAAAAGCCAAAATGGCGACAAAGACAAAAATCTGAAATTTTAATATTAATTTTTTTTTTATTAGAATAGCAATTTTTTGGAGAAAAGGGCGGGAGGGAGAGAGAGAGAAACATTTAGATAAATTTAGAAATAGTTACTATAGCTTTATTCATTTATGTGTGAAAGCACCTTTATTTAAGGCTATGTCCACAATACGTTGGTTTTACGTTAACATAACACAGTTTAACATAAGGTGCCCATTGCGTACACAGTTTAAGGCCAGGTCCAAGTGAGGCAGCGCCATCTACATTGAAACTAAAATTTTGGAAAATTTTCAACAGCCTTTTCTTGAAAACAAGAAGGTAAAATGCTTTTTCCTTTATGGATAATTGATTATTGGCAAGATATACACCAGCTAAAACTTTTTTTGAGTTAAAATAATAAAAAAAATTTCATGTCAATAAATTAAATATGAGCGCACTTTTTTCACAAAAACTGTAACAGTACTTTCTCAGAAATTACAATCAAAAATGCAATTTCCATTTGGAAAATTAATAAACGCTAAAAAATACACGACCTAAGATTTACCAATCACGAAAATAACAAAAAAAAAGTATTTTAACATAACATATTTTACTCATTATGACAGCCGTTTGGCAGGTTATATATGTCACCAGACGTTTCGCAGTTTTGCCGAAAGGAGGAGATTGGCGCTGTTGCTAACCACCTGAAATACATAATCTACCAAAGGGCTGTCACAATCAGTAAAGCAGTATCAATATGTTAAATATTTAATAAAAATTTTTTTTCTTATTTTCGTGATTGGTAAATCTTAGGTCGTGTATTTTTTAGCGTTTATTAATTTTCCAAATGGAAATTGCATTTTTGATTGTAATTTCTGAGAAAGTACTGTTACAGTTTTTGTGAAAAAAGTGCGCTCATATTTAATTTATTGACATGAAATTTTTTTTATTATTTTAACTCAAAAAAAGTTTTAGCTGGTGTATATCTTGCCAATAATCAATTATCCATAAAGGAAAAAGCATTTTACCTTCTTGTTTTCAAGAAAAGGCTGTTGAAAATTTTCCAAAATTTTAGTTTCAATGTAGATGGCGCTGCCTCACTTGGACCTGGCCTTAAAAAAACTTCAAATCGAAACAACAAAGAATAATTTTAAAAAATAAATTTTTAAATAAATCAAAAATTAAATAAATAATTTTTTACTCTTCTATTGTGAAAATTTAAATGTTCATTTTTAAAAAATATATATTGTAATTATTAAAATAATAAATTAAATAAATAAATATTGTTAATTAATAAAAAAAAAAAATATGTTTAATAATTTTTTCTGATAAATTTTTGAATATAAGAGTTTTATTTTACTTAGGTTTCATCCATAAACCACTTAGCTCTTCAAGGGGAGGAGGGGTCAAGCTATTTGCTACAACATATGAGGAAAAAAGTTAAAATATGGAAAAGTGTGCTACTTAGGGGGGGGGGGGGGTTTCAAAAAAATGGGCTACGAAGTTTATGGATGATCTCTTATTAATATTTTGTTCATATATATTTTCTAAATAAAATCCTTTTGTAAATGTATACACAGTCACTTTTTTTTGCAAACAAATTTTTAAAAAGAAATTTCACTTTTTTTCAATGAACACTGCGGGCAAAAAATATAATTTTATTTTATACACTGCTTGCAAGTCACTATATATTAATTAAAGAAAATAATAAATAAATTTTTTTTTAACACACAAAATTAGAAACTTTTTTTTTCACTTTTTTTCTTTCGAGGGAATTCCACCCCAAAAAAAAAATTACATACCATTTTCATTTTGTGCGCGAAATTTGGTGGATTCTCTTTTGTGGAGAAAAGAAGAAGAGTGACTGATGTGTCGAGTACGAATCGAACCTTATTTTATAGTCCGGTCCTCACTTCTCAATCCCTACTGCCAAAAAATAAAAAAATGAAATGAAAAAAAAAAAAAAATTTCACTGACCAATATCTTTGGTTTATTCTTTCTCATTTCTCACCTTTCACCTTTTTAAGATTTACGAGTCTTCTTCAGGCTCACATACACAATAATATCATATATAATAATATTCTCATCGTAGTTCGACCTTCTATATATATATATATATATAAGTCACATTTACACTTATTTCATATACGTATAAATAATAACAATAGCAAAGACCCCTTTTTTAATTAAATAAAAAAATGCAAAACTTTTATTTTTCTAAATAATTAATAAAAATTATTTATAAACAATAATACATTTTTTATAAAATTACTTTATACGAGTATATTTTATTTTTATTATTTATCCCTATAGAAGGAATAACTGGGGTGTCTATATACCCCAGAAAAATTCAAATTTCGACAAATTTGGAAAATTTTTCGTTTTTGCAAGTTTTTTTTCAACTTTTTTTTATTTTATCAGAAAATCAATGAAACTATTGTTTTCCTTACTAAAAAACCAATAAAAATCACTATATATAATTAGGTTTATGTCAAATAGAAACCTTTTTACACAAGTTTCAAATTGGGGTTTCAAAGTCAAGTTCTCACCCTTTAGAGGGTGAGAAAATTCATATTTCTAGGGTTATTATTATTATAATTATTATATTATTGGGAACCAATTATTATTTATAATACCTATTTATTTAATTATATTTTATAAATTTTTATAAATTAAAATTTCTTTAGAATAAATTTATTATATTTTCTTTTCTGATAAAAATTGAGAGATTCTAAATAAAATATAGGACAAGATAAAATTTAATTCATTATTGCATTCACTTTTTAAGTTTTCATATATGAAAAATATTAATAAAATATTAAAAAATATTAATTTTGAGTCAGAATTTCTCAAACGGATCATCTAAAAGTCAGAAATTTTTTATTAGTCTCATTTTTTTTTCTCAACGGTTTCTTACATCAAAATTGTGTGGGGAATTCAAAAAAAAAATTTTAATTTTCTATAGGACGTCAAGAACACTATTATTTTAATAACATTTTATAAATAAATAATATAAAAATCTATTAAATATGAAATTTTTTCCAAATAAAAATTGTATTTAGAAACTACATTTTAAGACGAGAAAAACCCTTTTTTTTTTAATTGGTGAACAGGAACTCGAGAAAAATTTTTTTTTAAAATAAGACTGTAAAAAATTTCAATTGTTTATATAACTTTAACAAAAAATTTTTTTTTTGACCTAAAAATTTCAGGGACTTATTTTTACCGTAAGGAGTCAAAAGAAATGATTTTTGATTAAAAACAAAAATTTCTGAATTTTAGGTGATTCGTTTGAGAAATTCTGACCCTTTTGTTAATTAATATAAATACATATGCAAAAAAAAAACTTTTAAAAAATTGAATTTTAATGAAGTTTAAATTAGTATAATATTAATTAAATAAATAAAAAATTACAGAAATATAGTCAAAATATTCGGAAATAAATTTTATGTTTAAACATATTCATGAAATTTAATATATAATTTTTTAATACAATAAAAAAAGTGATGAGCCATATATATTTGATAATAAAATTTATAAAAAGGTCATTCATTTACAAAATTTAAAGGTCACATTTGAAAATCCTATGTATATAGTTCGAAATATAGAATTTTAAATGGAAATATTAATGTTTTCTCCTTTCTCCATTTTTTCTCTTTGTGTGAAAAAAAAATGTTTAATATTTTTTTTTAATATTACAAAAATTTTTTTAATTTGTTGTCTTTTGTTATAAATAAATGGTTCATTAGAAAAAAATATTAGGTAATAATTATTAATAATTAAATTTCTAAAAGAGGACAATTTTTTTTATTTTTAATCGTATATACAAGATAGAATTAAAAAAAAATTTCAGTATTAAAATAATTGATATATCCATTTGGGCTTAATCACGGTTAACAAAGACATAAATAATTGATTTCTTGAAAAGAAAAATTCACTTCCGCTGTAATTCCTCTTATTGTCGAAGGTTATCGATTATAAATCCTAAGAATTTTACAAAATATTTTACACTATTATTTATTGCTATAATTGCAATTTTCTTTTTTGCACATTTTATATACACATAAATTAATTAACAATATATATATATTGTATTGTATTGTATTTTTTTTAAATAATAAATTATATTTTAAAAAATAAATATTTTTTTTTAAATAAACGGTTTGCAAATTTATTAACAAATCAGAATCAGAATAGATATACACATATATATGTAAATAATAATTTCTTATTATCGCGCACTTAAATGTTAATTGGTTACGCCTATTGCAAGAAATAAATCTTTAATAGGGAAAAAAAGTGATAGATTAATTCTAACATTTTTATAATTAATTGAACAGAAATACTTCTCCGTCTGTTTATATTATTATGTTGTTTGTGTGTTATTAATGAATTAACATAAATCAACTAATTATTTAATTATAAGTGACTAAAATAATGATAATATAATAACAGGTATATTAATATAATTTAATTCTATAATATGTATAAAATGGATTATATCAGTTTATAACGATATTATATAATAAAAAATATAATGTCACCGAAATCAAAGGAGAGGAAAGGAAAGGCCATAAATTAGAAAATGGACCTAATTTCTAAAAAAAAATAAAAAGAAGCTCTGAATATAAATGCAGTTATGATTAGCATTTCCTGGATCTCTTAACCTTGTTAATAGATTATATCATTAACACAAGGGTATTAAAATTATAATATATTAAACTATCATTATCGCATCTTCATTTCAAAGATTCCTATCAAGGAAAACAAGAAAATTTTTTTTTATTTAATTTTAATTCAAAATTCTTTTTTTAAATCAATAGAAATTTTTTAAAAAATATATTTTTTTTTGTTTATCCATATTGACAATTTTATATTAAAATTAATATAACACTAAAAATAAAATGTATACCCTATATTATATTTTTTATTAATATACAGTCAATGTGATATATATGGGAAAAAAATGAGCGTGAAAAAATATTGGTTTCTTTATTTAAAATGTGATGCAATATCTGGAATAATGTAGTTTTCAGACGAATTAAAATGTTGTTACGAAAGAAGCCCAAGCCCATCTTCTCTTTCATCATCGAATGATCGGAATCCAGATATTAGGGAACCTGTTATTCTTCCTTCACATGCTCCATGAACCATGTGAAATTTCTTTCTTGAAAAATTTTAATTTTAATCAAATACATATATTTTATTAAGATTTTAAGATAAAACAAAAAATCAACAACAAGTTACAAAAAAAACTAGACAATTGGTCTTCCCCTTTTCATGTGTGTTTAACATACGTTTCCGTTTCGACAAAATTTAATAATAAAAATAATTTTTTATTAAATTTATTTAAAATTTTTTTTGAAAGGAAGAAACAATTTTTTTAGTTCGTTTTAAAACATTTTACATTTAGATCTCAAAAAAGTACGATACCTAGAGAATGATGAAGGAAAAAAAATAAAAAAAAAAAAAAAAAAGAGATTGAAACCTTGATGATCGGATATCTAGCAGCTGTATATAATATGAAAGCGAGAGTGTCATCCAGTTGCATAAGAATTTACCTAACGAGATTCGTTTCCCAGAATTCCCTCCATTAATGTCGTTTATTCGACTCGTCTTCTAAAAAGAGATCGAGATATTCGATTGGTTCTTTTCGAGAGATTTTTCGCATTTTCGAGGCCAACACAACAGAAAGAGAGAACGAAAAACCCCCATTGAAAAAGTAATTTGAATCTGTCTTTCTCGTGTCTCGTTTTCAAGGAGAAAGTGTAAAATACATATATATATGTATATTTATATATATATAAAATCATAGGTCATCGCCGATAATGTCATTAGTGACATGCAGAAGGTATCATTTGAATAATTTGATCACACCAATTAATATCTATTTCACATTTTTTCTAATTCTCATTTTCCATCAATCATTCGATATTTTTTTCATTTTTATTTCAACTTTTTTTTTTTATTAAATTACAATTCAATTATAAAATATATATATTTATTAATTACGTTTCATTTTATTTATTTTTCTTTTCTTTTATTGTTTAATAACTGAAAAAATATTATATTTAGTGCCCATATAGAGGAACCTCTGAAGTGTGAACAAGGTAAATTTCACTCTTCGGAGGTTTCTTTCACAGAAAATTATAAGGTATTAAAATAAGCTGCAACGCTTATTATTTTAATCCAATTTTGCTTATTTTAATACCAAAATGGATTAAAATAAGCAAAATTGGATTAAAATAAGAAGCGTTGCAGCTTATTTTAATGCCTTTTAATTTTCTGTGTTGTCTTTATTATACCAACTTCAAATTTTTAACTTAAGGCCAGGTCCAAGTGAGGCAGCGCCATCTACATTAAAACTAAAATTTTGGAAAATTTTCAACAGCCTTTTCTTGAAAACAAGAAGGTAAAATGCTTTTTCCTTTATGGATAATTGATTATTGGCAAGATATACACCAGCTAAAACTTTTTTTGAGTTAAAATAATAAAAAAAATTTCATGTCAATAAATTAAATATGAGCGCACTTTTTTCACAAAAACTGTAACAGTACTTTCTCAGAAATTACAATCAAAAATGCAATTTCCATTTGGAAAATTAATAAACGCTAAAAAATACACGACCTAAGATTTACCAATCACGAAAATAACAAAAAAAAAGTATTTTAACATAACATATTTTACTCATTATGACAGCCGTTTGGCAGGTTATATATGTCACCAGACGTTTCGCAGTTTTGCCGAAAGGAGGAGATTGGCGCTGTTGCTAACCACCTGAAATACATAATCTACCAAAGGGCTGTCACAATCAGTAAAGCAGTATCAATATGTTAAATATTTAATAAAATTTTTTTTTCTTATTTTCGTGATTGGTAAATCTTAAGTCGTGTATTTTTTAGCGTTTATTAATTTTCCAAATGAAAATTGCATTTTTGATTGTAATTTCTGAGAAAGTACTGTTACAGTTTTTGTGAAAAAAGTGCGCTCATATTTAATTTATTGACATGAAATTTTTTTTATTATTTTAACTCAAAAAAAGTTTTAGCTGGTGTATATCTTGCCAATAATCAATTATCCATAAAGGAAAAAGCATTTTACCATCTTGTTTTCAAGAAAAGGCTGTTGAAAATTTTCCAAAATTTTAGTTGCAATGTAGATGGCGCTGGCTCACTTGGACCTGGCCTTAACATTAATAGCATTTCAACCCTGCTATACATGTGAATGCATCGACAGAGGGAAGGCAAGTTATTTGATACATCATGATGACATGAAATAAAAAGAATGAGAACAACGCCTATAACTTAAAAATTGTAAGTCTCTTAAATTAACCTAATCATTAACTTGAATATAGAATAAAACTATCTCTCTCTTAATTTGCGAATCAGTGAAATTTCACTGGTGAAATAGCTAGAAGTCGGTTACTGAATCATTTAGTGAAATTTTCACTGAAAATCAGTCATATATCACTGATTTCCAGTGAAAATTTCACTAAATGAATCAGTCAATCTGTATTATCGGTAATGGGTAAAACAGATTGACTGATTCATTTAGTAAAATTTTTCACTGAAAATCAGTGATATATGACTGATTTTCAGTGAAAATTTCACTAAATGATTCAGTAACCGACTTCTAGCTATTTCACCAGTGAAATTTCACTGCTTCAAATTAAGAGAGCAAATCAAACTAGCAAAAATAGAAAGAAAATGCAAATAATAACAAAAGATGTGTATTAATTTAAAAAGTGGCATTTTTTATTGTTCGTATCTATTTTTTTTCTTTTTGTTGACATAAAATTAGGCACGTGGAAGATGATCTCCCTCGGCGCGGAAGCCATTTTCATCAGCGACATAGGTGACTTTGTATTCCTGGCCAGTTGCTGGGTCAACCCATTGGTAGCTTCCGCGGACAGCAATGGCTTCCTCCTCACTTCCGGCGTTGATCAATTCAGCGGTTTCCTCTTTCTTTTGTCCATCAGAAAGTTCGTAGCTATATTGGTAACCCTCCAAACCGTTGTTCTCGTGTAACTTCTCCTTAACGAGGACAATTTCACTCTCGGCTGGAGCAACGAATGTGCTTTCCACACGTGATTCGGCAACTGGAGCTAAATATGAATTGTCAACTCGTCGTGACTCAGCAGCAGGCGCCAAATATGAGTTATCAACTCGGGATTCTGCAGCTGGAGCCAAATATGAGTTATCAACTCGGGATTCTGCAACTGGAGCCAAGTAGGAGTTGTCCACACGTCGGCTTGCGGCACCACGATGATTAGAATTGTGTGGAAGACGTCCAGCGCAAGTAACGACCACAAGGGCAGCGAGAACTACGAACTGTAAATAAAATTTTTTTATTTTTCACCCCTTTTCGACATTTTTAAAGAAATTCTGATGTCAACGGAAAATATGTTTTTCGTCTATAAAGAATTTTTGCGAAAAGTCGGTTTAAAAATTCAAAGTTCCCGCCACAAATCTCAGCGATTTGTGAAAGGGTCTTTCCCCATTTTTGTATTCACTAATTTTTATTTTTATCGCAAATTTAAAAAATATTTTACTGACAGCGAATTGTGAAATTCAATTTTGTCAAACTGTTTCCTTTTTGCTAATTCAAATTTTGAGTATTGTTGTAAAGTTTTGCTAAAAAGTATAGTTAATTTAACAAATTCGAAACGTAGACTTTATATTTTTACAAATACAAAAATATGAACAATTTGATTAAAAAATTTTTACTTATAAGTTTAGTGTTATAATAATGAAATGATGAAATATTTTTTTTATTTAATTTCAAAATACTTAATTGTAATTTTTGTTTAGAACTTTGAAAGCAAAATTGAAAGAAAAAAAAATTGTTTAAATAATAATAGTAATTATTATTTTTAAATTGTAATTATAAAATAACTTGTCAAAAAGTAGACATTTTTTTCTCTCACCTGTTTCATGATGAATTTAGTGAGAAGAAGAGATGCTTTTCACAATTTGAGGAAACTAAAACTGATGGTTAGTTGAAGATGTTCCACGGCTTATATACCACTATTTTTCTATAATGCCCTTTCGATTATTAATTTTCAAATTTAGCCAATAGAATGGATAATTAAATAATAAGATATATATATATATATATCACGTGAATAGCAGGCTTTGATTACTAAACATCAAAATTCATACATAACGCGCGCTCATTAAAAATTTCAAATCCACTATTTCCGATTATATGCGGGATATCTTTTTCATATTCATTTTTTTTTTTTTTTTTGAATAACGAAAGATTAAGAAATTTCCCATAAAATGGTAAAATAGTTTTCATTATTTATTCATGTTATAATAATATAGTATGCTATTATGTAATAAAATGTAAAGGATGAGCAACAAAAAAAAGGTTGTCAATTGATTATGGATTTAAAAAAAAAATTTTAATTTGTTTCAATTATAATTAATGTGTGACATTAAAATTTAGTTCCTAATTTTTTTTTGATGTAAACATTATTTAACGAAGTGAGAAAAAATAGATGAATATTACGCACAATTTATGATAACTTATTTAGTATATAAGTTGTAGTTATACTCGGCATTGGCAGAGATAAATTTTTAACATCAATAACAGGAATATTTTATAACAAAAGGTTCAAGAATAGGTAGATTTATTTGTTTTTAAATATTATCTAAGTTGATTGTGGTAATTTTAAAGTAACAAAGTTTTTTTTAACAAACAATGCAATAAGTTCTGGTTTTTCAAAATTTTTCAATTTTAAAATTTTCATAACTCTATGGGTAAAGTAACATTATATAATGTTCACTGAAGGATCAAAAGATGCGTCTTGAAAAACTCTACAATGCCAAAAAGAAAAATATCTGTAGGTGTCAATATGTATACATTTTTTAAAGTTATGGGCAAAAAACGATTTTAACAAAATTTTTGAATGCAAAACATAACACTGCCCTGCATCGATTTTGCGAATAACATGGAACATATTGTTTCCAAACGGATTTTTTGTGCTGAACACGAATCCGGGGTCGAAAACTTCCCATCACGTCACGTTTTCGAGGAAATAGGGGTTGAAACCCCCCACAAAACAGGGTTTTTGGCCATTTTTGAAAAATTATACAGCGAAAACCTGACGTGGTACAAACTTTGCTGATATTAGAAATTAAATGTTGGTTCACGCCCTTTCAAACGAGCCCTATTCGAAATTGATCGCACTCACCCTTAGAGCAGGAGGTGTGTTTTTTTCTAGGGGTTCACAAAAAAAATGTAAACATAACATAAAAATTCAAAATGGATAACAATTCAATAAATCATTTTGAATTTTTGAAATCTGACTTCAGATTCGTTATCAGCGACCCCAAAAACCCCCGAGTGACCATTTTCAAGTGAATTGTTTTAAATTTTTATTTTGACATCCGCCATATTGGATCCGCCATTTTAAATTTTTGAAATCGGACTACAGATTCGTAATCAACGACCTCGAAAATCCCTTAACTATCATGATTTATTGAATTGTTACCCATTTTGAATTTTTATGTTATGTGTACATTTTTTTCGTGCACCCCTAGACAAAAACACACCCCCTGCTCTAAGGGTGAGTGCGATCAATTTCGAATAGGGCTCGTTTGAAAGGGCGTGAACCAACCTTTAATTTCTGATATCAGCAAAGTTTGTACCACGTCAGGTTTTCGCTGTATAATTTTTCAAAAATCTCCAAAAACCCTGTTTTGTGGGATTTCAACCCCTATTTTCTCGAAAATGTGACGTGATAGGAAGTTTTCGACCCCGGATTCGTGTTCAGCACAAAAAATACATTCGGAAACACTATGTCCCGTGTTATTTGCAGAAAAAAATTTGAAATTTGCTTGGCAGTGTAATTTTTAATCTTTATTAATATGGCTCAAAGTACTCTCATTATTAATGTCCGCCTGTGAGACCTACATTTAAAAAAATTATCTTTTTAGGTCTTATAATATTTGAGGTATATTTATAAAAATGTACACACACAACGACATTTTTTAAAAATTACCCACATAGCACATTATATTTCCTAAATGTTTCCTGCATATTCCATTGAAAGTTGTAAAATATTTTAATGCAAGGTTCATGAAATGTTGAGGGAGTTTCCTACAAAAAATATGTATGAGGCACTTTTTAAATGGACCAACAGCATCCGATCCATACTGGACCCACAGGAGATAGCCCATCAAGATAATGCTCTACCCAAAAATGAGGTACAATTAACCAAACTGGATAAAAGTTTTGTATTTTTTTAATTTTATGGAAATAATTCTTTGGGAAATGTCACCAAAGTCTTAAACCAAGAATTGCGATTAAAAAATTCATGGCACACTTTCTGATTGGAGCAACGCAACCATTGAACTAGAGAGACCTGAAATCATAAGGAATCATATGGGAAAATTGACCCCATATAGGCAGACCTTTTGTTTTTTTATTTCTTTTTTAAACATGTGTTACAAGAAAGGCGGGAGGAGTAAAGTAAATTTTGAACATAAACTCGATGGAATATACCACAGTAGGAGATATCACATGTGCCATCTCTGTCATCTTACACTGAAAAACTACATTAGGGAATACTACACTATATGTATTCGACACAATTCTGTACTGAACTGCCTACATATCTACGATTTACTTTATTAACAAAATTGTAATAAACAAATTAAGTCAACAAATTATTTATTCATTTTGTCTATGACTTATACATGGGTCAATTGTATGTCCAGAGTTACTGTCACGTTTATGTTTTTTTGTGCCTACAAAGCGACTTAGAAATGCTTCACTTTTTTATGTATTCGCGCATAGAAGCAATTATGGATCTAATTCTCTCATAAGTAGAGTTACTGGAGAGGCTAATTCATTGTCAACAAACATTGATTTATTTGAGACCCCAAGAAATAAATTTACATCTAATCTGCGAGAGTTGTTATTAAATAATTATTAATTCTTATGGTCAATGTATATATGTTGTATTTAAAAAAAAGGTTTTTATGCCTGTTTACTTATTAAATAAATAAATTTTAATAAAGTGTTTTATATGCAATTTATTAGTTTTTCTATATTTTTTTCTGTTCTAGCATTAACAGGTTCATTAATAGCAAATAGGAAAAAGGTGTGAAAGAACCAAAAAGAAATGTATTAATTTAAAAAGTTGCATTTTTTATTGTTCGTATCTATTTTTTTCTTTTTTGTTGACATAAAATTAGGCACGTGGAAGATGAGCTCCCTCGGCGCGGAAGCCATTTTCATCAGCGACATAGGTGACTTTGTATTCCTGGCCAGTTGCTGGGTCAACCCATTGGTAGCTTCCGCGGACAGCAATGGCTTCCTCCTCACTTCCGGCGTTGATCAATTCAGCGGTTTCCTCTTTCTTTTGTCCATCAGAAAGTTCGTAGCTATATTGGTAACCCTCCAAACCGTTGTTCTCGTGTAACTTCTCCTTAACGAGGACAATTTCACTCTCAGCTGGAGCAACGAATGTGCTTTCCACACGTGATTCGGCAACTGGAGCTAAATATGAATTGTCAACTCGTCGTGACTCAGCAGCAGGCGCCAAATATGAGTTATCAACTCGGGATTCTGCAGCTGGAGCCAAGTAGGAGTTGTCCACACGTCGGCTTGCGGCACCACGATGATTAGAGTTGTGTGGAAGACGTCCAGCGCAAGCAACGACCACAAGGGCAGCGAGAACTACGAACTGCAAGTAAAATTTTTTATATTTTTCACCCTTTTTCGACATTTTTAAAGAAATTCTTAATTGTAATTTTTGTTTAGAACATTTCTTTGAAATTGAAAGAAAAAAAAATTGTTTAAATAATAATAGTAATTATTATTTTTAAATTGTAATTATAAAATAACTTGTCAAAAAGTAGACATTTTTTCCTCTCACCTGTTTCATGATGAATTTAGTGAGAAGAAGAGATGCTTTCCACAATTTGAGGAAACTGAGACTGATGGTTAGTTGATGATTTTCTACGGTTTATATACCACTATTTTTCTATAATGCCCTTTCGATTATAAAATTTTTTATATTTTCTCAATATTAGAATGATTTTTATTACCAAACACAAAACTCATGAATGCATATCGTTGTGCTCATTTAAAATTTCAAATCCCTTTTTCCAATATGTATATATATATATATAATGCGCGCAGTATATTTTAATCTCATATTAAATTTTTTCGAATAATGAATCGTTAGGTAATTCATACATAAAATTTTGGTAAAATAATCTTTTTTATATATTCATGTTATATATGTTAGGTAAGAAAATGTGGATGATATCGAAACAAAACCAACAGGTTGCATTTTCAGTAGATTTTAAAAATTAGAATTTCATTAATTGAATTCTATGATCCCTTCTACGATCCGTTCCCAGGTGAAACGATTCTACGGAAATCACTCCACGGAAATTCCGTACGGAATTTCGCAAAAATTCTATACGGAATTCCGTAAAATTTTGAAGGTATTCCTTTCGTAATTTTGCGAATTTTTTTTTGGAAGAATTCCATACAGAATTGCACAAAATTTTCAATAAAATTCCATTTTTTGCTAATTTTTTTGTGATTTTAAAATAACTGCTGCTACTATAACGAAAACTAGTCGACGCGATGATGTTCCTGGTGGATATAATATAGAATTTATGATAGATTAATTAATATCTAGTCGAACTTATTTGAGAGGTCAATAAAACGTTTTCCAAAAGAAATTTACTATTTTTCAGTCAACTAACTAACGGTAGTTGAATTTCTCGACTAATTTTTTTCAGTGTATCCGCACCAGCAGTTATTTTAAAATTACAAAAAAATCAGTAAAAAATACACTCAATAAAAAAACTAGTAGATTTGACTACTTTTTAACTATACCCTGCATAGTTCAATAGGTCCTTAACTGAATTTAAAAAGTTGTATGGACTTTTAAATGTAGTTGAAAGAACTAAGAATTTAGTTGGGTCAAGGAGATTTTGTAATTGTTCTAATTTTTGAAGTTGATTTAACTACTTTTGTTAAGTACAATTAACTACTAATTCTTAACTTCATAAAAAATAGTTAAATTGACATACATAGTTAAAATAACCAAAAAAGTAGTTACTTTTACTACTTTCAAGTCAGTTAACTAAAGGTATAGTTGAGGATTTCGGCTAAATTTTTTTCAGTATGTACAGTTGTGAAATTCTAACAAAAATTTTGTGCAATTCTGTACAGAGATTATGTGAGTAATTCTTATAAAAAATTCGCAATATTACAAAAGAACTTCTTTCAAAAATTTTGCAGAAATTTTTGCGGAATTCCGTATATAATTTTTACGGAATTCCGTGTGGAATTTCCGTACGGAATTTCCGTAGAATCGTTTCACCTGGGTTGGTTCAATTATTAATGCTTTATAACAAGAAACTTAGTTTTTAAAAAAAATAATTTCAACTAGAACTTCGTTGTTATAAGGAATAAAATAATTAGAAATTCTATTTTTGGCGCAAAATGTAAATCGCAAATTTTTGTGTTTCACAACTGTCGAAATTTTACAAAAAAATTTTATGGTATTCGTTGTATTTTTTTTTTTTACTAAAGACAATAAATATTTTATTATTACAATTTTTTTATTAGTCGATTTTAGTTGAAATTAAAAATTTCTGTCTTTGAATTTTTTTCCATGAGAAAAATTTCCAAAATATTTAAATAGTTTACTACTTAAAAGTATATGTATATTGATTTTTGGGTGAATTAAAATAATAACGGACAATTGCGATTTTTTTTGCTTTTTATTTTTAAAAATACGTATAATTAATTATCCTTAGACACTAGGAATGTGAGCGCCTTCAGGATGGAATCCATTTTCATCGGCAACATAAGTGACAGTGTAGAGTTGATTTGTTGCCGGATCAACCCATGAGAAACTTCCACGTACGACAATTGCCGCATTTTCTGTTCCTGGATTTATTAAATGTGCCGATTCCTCTCGCTGTTGACCGTCGGATAATTGAAAATTGTATTCATATTTATCGAGTCCAATATTGTCGTGTAAAAGTTCCTTGACGACGACAACGTCTTCAGTTTTTTGCAATTTTTGTGGTGCTCCAAAAGCAATGGCCACAAGGGCAGCGACGACAATTATCTGCGAAACAAAAATAATCACTTTTATATTTTTCACCTTGCCATTTTCAAATTTTATTAATAATTTTTCATTTTTTTTTTTGGCGATTTAAAATTTTTTAAATTTAATTTATTAAATAAAAAGTACAATGAAAAAAACGTTTTTTTTATCAAAAGTTAAAACTAATTGAAAATTTAAAAATTTAAAAATAATTTCGAATTAAATTTTTTCTTTTTTTTTTTTTTGAAATTACATACCACTTTCATGATTGCCTAAAGAGGTTTTTTTTTCTATGAAAGAATATCAAGAGATGATGATCAATAAAATTAGGCAACGATTATGACTAAATGACTTTGAGTTGCGTCAGTTTATATAGTGGTGAGAATTTTGCGAATTAGCACTCCCACCACATTATTGACCTTGATAAAAATTTCAGATTCACGTAATTCATGAAAATTTTTTTTTATGATATAAAGCAACTTTATCGAATTTAAATATAATAATACATTTTTTTTTGTAAATTTCTTTACTAGTTTTTGAAATTTAATAACTATTAAAAAAAAAGTTTTGAAAAATACGAATTAAATAAATTTTGTAATTATTATTAATTATTTTTTTATTATGTAATTTATTATTAATTACTGAATATTTATATAAAAGAAAAAATTTATTCTTAAATAAAAATTACAAAATTTTTGAAAATGATTCTCTAATTTTTTTAAAATATATACAAAAGAATGTAAATTTTTTTTTATCATGTAACACAGAAAGCTATATTATGAAATTTAATTAAAGATGGGACCAATATATGCTAAAATATATGCAAAATATCTACATAATTTTATTGAATTGGAAAAAAAGGCAAAAGTAGCCTCTTTGACATTTGCGAAAATTCTTTTAGATATGAGTGTGGGGGAGGGGGTATAGCCAAAAAATTTGAATAAAAAAAAAGTATAAAAAGATGCGAATCTTCTCTAAGAAATCAGTCATTCTTTGAAAATTGAAAAAAAAATATCAAATCTATTTTTTTATTCTCGTTGAATAACAAAATCATCATGATGAAATTGGTGTGTACAAAATTTTTTCTATAATTTTCAATAAGGGTAAAAAGAAATAAATTAAAAAAAATTTAAAGCACGAAAAGTAATAAAATTAAATAAAAAAACAAGAAAAAATTTAATTCGAAATTATTTTTAACATTCATTATTCATTAATTTTTAAATTTTCAATTAGTTTTAACTTTTGATAAAAAAACGTTTTTTTCATTGTACTTTTTATTTAATAAATTGAATTTAAATTTACAATCGCCAAAAAAAAAATGAAAAATTATTAATAAAATTTGAAAATGGCAAGGTGAAAAATATAAAAGTGATTATTTTTGTTTCGCAGATAATTGTCGTCGCTGCCCTTGTGGCCATTGCTTTTGGAGCACCACAAAAGTTGCAAAAAACTGAAGACGTTGTCGTCGTCAAGGAACTTTTACACGACAATATTGGACTCGATAAATATGAATACAATTTTCAATTATCCGACGGTCAACAGCGAGAGGAATCGGCACATTTAATAAATCCAGGAACAGAAAATGCGGCAATTGTCGTACGTGGAAGTTTCTCATGGGTTGATCCGGCAACAAATCAACTCTACACTGTCACTTATGTTGCCGATGAAAATGGATTCCATCCTGAAGGCGCTCACATTCCTAGTGTCTAAGGATAATTAATTATACGTATTTTTAAAAATAAAAAGCAAAAAAAATCGCAATTGTCCGTTTTTATTTTAATTCACCCAAAAATCAATATATATATATATATATACTTTTAAGCAGTAAACTATTTAAATATTTTGGAAATTTTTCTCATGGAAAAAATTCAAAGATAGAATTTTTAATTTCAACTAAAATCGACTCTAATAAAAAAATTGTAATAATAAACAAAATCTGCCTTTTTTGAATTTTTTTTTTTTAAATCTTTATGTAACTTTAAAATTATTATGAATAACTTTGAGAATATTTAAAAACGAATCAATTAATCTATTGATATAATTCTTACAAATTTTCAAAAAAATTTGCATTTTTTTTACATTTTTTACATTTTTATATATTTCCTACATTTTATATTTCCTATATTTACTACATTTCCTACATTTTATATTTGCTATATTTCCTAAATTTACTACATTTCCTACATTTTATATTTCCTATATTTACTACAATTCCTACATTTCCTACATTTTATATTTCCTATATTTACTACATTTCCTACATTTTATATTTCCTATATTTCCTATATTTACTACATTTCCTACATTTTATATTTCCTATATTTACTACATTTCCTACATTTTATATTTCCTATATATACTACATTTCCTACATTTTATATTTCCTATATTTAATACATTTTCTACATTTTATATTTCCTATATTTACTACATTTCCTACATTTTATCTCCTATATTTACTACATTTCCTACATTTTATATTTCCTATATTTACTACATTTCCTACTTTTTAATATTTCCTATATTTCCTATATTTACTACATTTCCTACATTTTATATTTGCTATATTTCCTATATTTACTACATTTCCTACATTTTATATTTCCTATATTTACTACATTTCCTACATTTTATATTTCCTATATTTCTTATATTTCCTATATTTACTACATTTCCTACATTTTATATTTCCTATATTTACTACATTTCCTACATTTTATCTCCTATATTTACTACATTTCCTACATTTTATATTTCCTATATTTACTACATTTCCTACTTTTTAATATTTCCTATATTTCCTATATTTACTACATTTCCTACATTTTATATTTGCTATATTTCCTATATTTACTACATTTCCTACATTTTATATTTCCTATATTTACTACATTTCCTACATTTTATATTTCCTATATTTCCTATATTTACTACATTTCCTACATTTTATATTTCCTATATTTACTACATTTCCTACATTTTATATTTCCTATATTTACTACATTTCCTACATTTTATATTTCCTATATATACTACATTTCCTACATTTTATATTTCCTATATTTAATACATTTTCTACATTTTATATTTCCTATATTTACTACATTTCCTACATTTTATCTCCTATATTTACTACATTTCCTACATTTTATATTTCCTATATTTACTACATTTCCTACTTTTTAATATTTCCTATATTTCCTATATTTACTACATTTCCTACATTTTATATTTGCTATATTTCCTATATTTACTACATTTCCTACATTTTATATTTCCTATATTTACTACATTTCCTACATTTTATATTTCCTATATTTCCTATATTTCCTATATTTACTACATTTCCTACATTTTATATTTCCTATAATTCTTGCTCTTTTATTGAACCCTTTTTAAATTTACTATTTTATTATTTAACTTTTTTCCACTAATATTAATTTAATTCCCTCTTATATTAAAAATTTATTAATTAATGAAATCTAAATTTAATATTTACTTAATTTTTTTTTTTTATTATTGAACTTTTTATGTATTATAAAATATTACGATGTTATTGATGATAAAAATCTATCTCTTTAAATGCCCTAAAAATACAAGTTAACACCTTTTTAAAAGTATTATAATAAATAAGTTGCCATAAATTAATCACAAAAAATCTCCCTGAGGAAGCAAAGTATTCATAATGTGAACACAAAACATTTCTACTTCAATTTGACAGCGGTTTTTTCAGTTGATTTTTGAAATATATATATTTTGTAAAACTTCTCGATTTCGATTGTTGCGAAATACAAAAAAATTGCGATTTAAATTTCGTTCTAAAATTCGACTATGATTATTCCCTCTTCTTGGTGCGTTCTTAAAAATATTTCTTTATAGTAAATGATGCTATACTAACCGTTGCCATATTAACAGTCTAACATACAATTAGATAACATAATAAAAAGAAACAAAACAACAAAATGTTTTTTAAAAAAATCTTTATTATTATAATTTCAGTGCAATATATCACAGAATTTCACAGTAGAAAACATCTGAAATCATAAATTATATATAACAGACTTTATAAAAAAAAAAATGATAACAAAATATAACTTTAAAAAAATAAAACAAATTAACATTCTATCTTAAATAATATATATATGTAAACAATTATTGAAAATTTTAAACTCGTGGAATGTGTTCACCTTCTGCATGAAAACCATTTTCATCAGCCACATAATTAACAGTGTAACGTTTATTTGTTAGTGGATCAAACCATGAATAACTTCCTTTAACAACAATTGATTCACTTTTAGTGCCTTGATTTATTAATTGTGCTGATTCCTCTTTTTTTTGTCCATCGGAAAGTGTATATTGATATTCATAGCCATCAATTCCAATGTTGTCCTGTAAAGTTTCACTAATAAGGGAAATGTTATGATCATTGGAATTTGTAATAGAAGTTGCTTCATTGTTGGTGACAATATTTTTTATCGAAGATAGGCCGGAATTTATTTCAATTGGTGATAATTTTGCGGGTTGAATAAAAGTTTTGGTGGGCGTCAAACGGGAATTTTCAATCAAGTGTGTTGGTGCTGGAACTTGATGCAAATCTTCAACTGGTTTCAATGATGCAGGAGGCAAGTAGGAATCTTTAATCTTCGTTGTTGGCACTGGAGCTAAGTAGGAATTATCAATCGTCTGTTTTGGTGCCGGGACATGGTCTAAATCTTCAACTGGTTTTGGTGATGCAGGAGGCAAGTAGGAATCTTTAATCTTCGTTGTTTGGACTGGAGCTAAGTAGGAATTATCAATCGTCTGTTTTGGTGCCGGGACATGGTCTAAATCTTCAACTGGTTTTGGTGATGCAGAAGGAAAATAGGAATTTTTAATCTTCTTTATTGGAGCCTGAGCTAAGTAGGAATCTTCAGTTTGCTTTGTTGGCAACGGTGCTCGATACAACTCTTCAACTGATTTTGATGAGGCAGGAGGCAAGTAGGAATCTTTAATTTTCTTTGTAGGTGCTCGGTACAACTCTTCAACTGGTATTGATGAGGTAGGAGGCAAGTAGGAATCTTTAATTTTCTTTTCTGGTGCTGGAACTAAGTAAGAATTCTCAATTGTCTTTGTTGGCGTTGGAACTCGATATAAATCTTCCATTGGTTTTGATGGGACAGAAGGCAAATTGAAGTCTTCAATCTGCATTGTTGTTGCCGGTGTTATGTAGGAATTTTCAATCGTCTTTTTTGGCGCCGGAGCCAAGTTCAATTCTTCAATTAGTTTTGATGAAATAGGAGCCATATAAGAATCTTTAACCATTTTTGTTGGTGCCGGGGCAAAGTAAGAATTCTCAACTGTTCTTGTTGGAGCTAAGTAAGAGTTGTCAATAGTTTCTGTTGCTGGCGCTAAATAGGAATTGCCATTGTTTTGCCTTGGTTGAGGAATAAAATAATTGTTCTTAATATTCAATGTCGGAGTCGGTGGATTGTAGAAAATTTGATCATACATAATTGGATTGGATATTAAGTAAGAATCTTTGTTATCTTTGGGTGCAGATGTCTTTTGGTAATATTCACTTTTTTGTATCATTTCTGCCATATTTGAACTCTCAAGTATCTCGATTGGTGCCGAGGAAAAATAATTCTGCTTTGTTGGTTCATATTTCAAAAAGGAATTTTCGATGTTCTTTATATCAGACACAGCTGGTAAATAAGAATCATCAACTAATTCAGTTTCTTGCACAGATGGTGCAGAAGTGGTAGTGGTGGTGGTAGTGGATTTTTGATTAGCTGATGGAATGTAAGAAGTGTCTACAATTGGTGCTGGTGTTGTACGTGTTTTCTGAGATTTTCTGATCAACGCTGATTGTGGTCGATATGAATTGTCAACAGTTGGCGCTGGTGTTGTGCGAATTCTTTTAATTCTTTTTACAGGCACACGTCCTTGTTTTATATTTGAGCCAGTTGTTCGAGATTTCTGCATTTTTGTCGATTGTTCAGATGTTAAATGAGTTTTTTGCGATTCAAATGTTGCATCATGAGTTTGTGTTTTTGTAGCTAAATAGGTTCTATCAGGTGTTACTTTTGATACAGGTTCATCTTTTGGTGGTGCAAGTGCAAAGTAAGTATTATCAACCATTTTAGTTGGTTCAATTGCTGAGATAAAAGTCTTCATAGTTTTTGTTGCTTTTGGTGCTAAGTATGAAGAATTAACTGTTTTTGTTGATGTTGGTGCAAAATATCCATTTTTTTCTTTTGTTGGTTCATGCGCTGAGTAGGAATTCCCAACCGTTTTTGTTGAGTCAGATGCTGAATATGATGTATCAATTGTTTTTGTTGGTACTGGTGCGAAATATCCATTACTGACTTTTGTTGGTTCAGGTGCTAAGTAAGAATTCTCAGCCATTTTAGTAGGTGCTGGTGCTAAATTGGAATTATCAATCATTTCAGTTGGTTTCGATGCAAAATAGGAATTGTTAATCGTTTTCGCTGGTACTGTTGCATCATGATTTTTGATAAGTGCTGGTAAATAGAATCTGTTTGCTGTAGCCATTGTTGCAGGTGCAAAATACGAATTTTCAACATTTTGCATCAATGCAGATTTCACATTGTTCACTGTTTGTATCGAATGAGTATGCTGAGTTCTCTCAAAATTTTGTGCTTGTTTTTGCGCCATATATTTGTTATCATTTTTCTGATTTGAAGTCTCCCCATGGTCCAATTGATAATTTTTGAATTCATTTGAAAGAACAGGCGTAAAATATTGTTGCTCAGCTGAAATAGTTGACTCAATATTACCAAAATTTGTTGCATTCGTTTGACTCTTCTTTGGTGTATAATATCTTCCTGACGTTTCAGAACTTGTAGCAGTGCGAAATCTATTAATTGTTTCTGTTGGTGTAAAATTCTTGTTTACTACTGGAGCAAAATACGTGTTTTCAGTTCGCGCAAAATTTGTGCTTTCTACTGGTTTAAAATTCATATTTGATGTTGGTGCATAATTCGTGTTTACTGCTGGTTCATAATTCGTGTTTATAATTGTTGCAGAATTCGTTTTTGATGTTGGTACATAATTCATGTTTAATGCTGGTTCATAATTTGTGTTTATAATTGTTGCAGAATTCGTTTTTGATGTTGGTACATAATTCATGTTTAATGCTGGTTCATAATTTGTGTTTATAATTGTTGCAGAATTCGTTTTTGATGTTGGTACATAATTCGTGTTTAATGATGGTTTAAAATTAGTGCTTCTAGATGGTGCAAAATTTGTGTTTGATGTTGGTACATAATTCGTGTTTACTGCTGGTTCATAATTCGTATTTATAATTGTTGCAGAATTCGTTTTTGATGTTGGTACATAATTTGTGTTTAATGTTGGTTTAAAATTCGTGCTTCTAGATGGTGCAAAATTTGTGTTTGATGTTGGTTCATAATTCGCGTTTATTGCTGGTGCATAATTATTATTAATATTTATTGGAGAATTCGTATTTACTGTTGATGCAAAATTTGTGTTTCCAGTCGATACGTAATTCATGTTCACATTTGATGGAAATATCACGTTACCACTTGATGCTGAATTCATGTTTACTCCTAGTGGAAAATTTTTATTTTTTATTGCTGCTGAATTTGCATTAGTTTTTGGTGAATAATTTGCGTTAACTATTGACGACAAATAAGAAACATTTGGTGGCACTGGTAAATAAAAACGATCATTTTTCACACTATGTTGAGGTGTTAATGATGATGAGAATGATTCAAGTATCATAAATGGTTCTGGTGCTAAATTCGGTCTTTTTAATGTTGTTGTAGATGGCGCCATACTTGGCGTTTTAACTACAATTGGCTTTGAATAATCATAGTCTAACGATGGATTTTGATGAGAATTGTAACCATTGTTGTTGTATGGAAGTAGTCCACCACTTGCAAGTGCCACAAACGTACCGAAAGCAATCAGCTGTAAAAAAAAATTTCAATTTTGTTAGATCAGTTTTTTATTTTTTTTTAAATTAATATTGAATTTCTAATAGTTTTTTTGACAATATAAAAATAAGAATTAGTATTAACAATTAATTTATTATTATCATTATTAGGTATTGTTATAAATAGAAAAAAACAAAAATTTCTCATTTAAATTTTCGCGCCGTTTGTGTTGGTACGCAATTTAAAAATTTAAAAATTTACCAACCGCATTAAACACGCGCAACTATTATCATAATATATTAATGACACTTTTTTTTTGTTACACACCACTTTCATCTTGATACTCCTTTGTCCTCGTTGAAGAGGCACCAATGATATAACACTTAAATTCTTTTTCTTCCCCAACCGAAATTGAAAACTGTTAAACAACTAATGAGATATTTTCTAGTCGATCATCTAGTATTTATATATCTTACACTTTTGATGTATTTTGAAATATCTTTAGTAAAAAAATTTTCAAATCCCTTCCCTAAAATGATGAGAGAGAGAAAGAGAAAAAAAAATTAGGACTTGGAAAAAAAATTTCTAATCTAATATATTTGGAATTTCACTGCATTGCTTATTTATAATGTATCATAAAAATGTGATCGAGAAAGTTTATTTTCTTTCCTATAATTGCGCAATAAAGCAGTTTCCCCAAAAACTATGTCATATATATATATATATATATATATATACAGATTATTAATAATGTATCATTCGAGAAATTGGAAAGCAAATAAACATTTTTCTATATTTAAATATCATTGGTCATTAGGACCTGTTTTTTTCTTCCTCATCTCGTGAATGATTCGAGAATAGAAAAAGAATTCAACAACTTTAAGCCAACAGAAGTTTTGAAAAATAAATTCTTAACCCTTTCAACGGTACGTGTATGGAGAGAATCCATTTCAAAATCCTTTATCATAATATAGTGAACCACAACGAAAGGTCGATAAATGAATTTTTAATTGAATCGGTGATTAATTATAGTGAAAATATTAATATAACGTATAAAATTATTTAATATAATTTTTATTTGTTTTTGCTTAAGTGTTTTCTTATATATATATTATGTTATATTATATTATACTATTAATGTACAAAAAATAAATAATAATGATTTTTCAAAAAAAACAGTAAAATAAATATATATAAAATTTGTTTGAGATGTCTATATATAATATGTAAAAGAAGACGAAAAATCTCTATCATAGTAATAAAAATGATGATTTTGAATATTTTAATTTTTTTATGCAAATAGAATGACGTACATGTCATTTAAATTTTTCTAAAAGCAGGTTTTTACTTTTAAAAAGCTATAATACAAAAAAAGATGATTTCCAATTTTAAAAAAATAATCTATTATTATACTGTCTTGACATTTGTGTATTATTCAAATAATAAATATCAAGTAATTTAATAATATTAATATAAAAATTACTACAATTTTAATAATAATAATAATAATAATAATAATAATAATAATAATAATAATAATTTGTCTTTTACTGAGTTCCAAAAAGATTGCCAATAATCGAATTTTTTATTAAATATTAATTGGAACATCTGAAATATTTATTAATAATAATAATAATAATAATAATAATAATAATAATAATAATAATAATAAAAATGATAATTAAAATAATCTTTCGATAAAGTAGAAAGAGGGATAAAAAAACAATTGGATTGGTAATTTAAAAAATTATTTTTATTTGCAAAAATAATTTTACAAAATATTCTTCTATTATGTTAATTAATACCAAAAAAAAAGATAAAATTTCTTCTATAATCAACAATACTTATACAGTACCTGTAAAATTATATATGGCATTAGAAACATGACAATTTTTATATAAAATATATTTACTAATTCAAAATTTTATTTATTTTTGGTAAATTCATTCTAATTTTTTTTTTTTTGAAATTTACTTATTTTTTGTGTTCTAAAAAAAAATTTTGATCTTCATTTTAAAATCTATTTTATCGTGACAATTATGTATGAAATCTTTTTTCGGTATAATCACAAATTCATTCTTTCTATTTTTTTAATTAAGAAAAAAAAATGAATTAGAAAGTATTTGGTAATTGTAACGGATTCGATGGTATTGGATATTGGTAACCGTCTGGTTTTCTGACTTCCGGTTTTGGCTCATTTGGCAAAGGTAGTGGATTTTGTGGTTTCTCATAATGATATCCTTCTGGTTTCCTTACTTCCGGTTTTGGCTCATTTGGCAAAGGTAGTGGATTATGTGGTTTTTCGTAGTGATATCCTTCTGGTTTC
This sequence comes from Leptopilina boulardi, assembly GCF_019393585.1. Lineage (NCBI taxonomy): Eukaryota > Metazoa > Arthropoda > Insecta > Hymenoptera > Figitidae > Leptopilina > Leptopilina boulardi. The sequence continues at coordinate 625,015 of NW_026137994.1, read as the reverse complement.
CTCACTTCCGGTTTTGGCTCATTTGGCAAAGGTAATGGATTTTGTGGTCTTTCGTAGTGATAACCTTCTGGTTTTCTAACTTCCGGTTTTGGCTCATTTGGCAAAGGTAGTGGATTTTGTGGTTTTTCGTAGTGATAACCTTCTGGTTTTCTAACTTCCGGTTTTGGCTCATTTGGCAAAGGTAGTGGATTTTGTGGTTTCTCATAATGATAACCTTCTGGTTTCCTTACTTCCGGTTTCGGCTCATTTGGCAAAGGGAGTGGATTTTGTGGTTTCTCATAATGATATCCTTCTGGTTTCCTCACTTCCGGTTTTGGCTCATTTGGCAAAGGGAGTGGATTTTGTGGTTTCTCATAATGATATCCTTCTGGTTTCCTCACTTCCGGTTTTGGCTCATTTGGCAAAGGTAGTGGATTTTGTGGTTTCTCATAATGATAACCTTCTGGTTTCCTTACTTCCGGTTTCGGCTCATTTGGCAAAGGGAGTGGATTTTGTGGTTTCTCATAATGATATCCTTCTGGTTTCTTTACTTCCGGTTTTGGTTCATTTGGCAAAGGTAATGGATTTTGTGGTTTCTCATAATGATATCCTTCTGGTTTTCTCACTTCTGGTTTCGGTTCATTTGGCAATGGGAGTGGATTTTGCGGTCTATTGTAATGATAACCTTCTGGTTTTCTTACTTCTGGTTTTGGTTTATTTGGCAAAGGTAATGGATTCTGTGGTTTTTCATAGTGATAGCCTTCTGGTTTTGGCTGATTTGGTAGTGGTAATGGATTCGATGGTTTTCCATAATGATAACCATTAGGTTCTCTCTCGTTAATTATTGCTGAATAATGAGGAACTGATGAATCCGGAATATCATTGAAAAGTTGACCATTAGTTGCTACGACCACAAGAGCCGCAACAGCAAAGAACTAAAAATAATTGAAGAACTTATGTATTTATTTATTTTTTATAAATAAATTTTTTTAATTGTAATTTAAAAAAAAATTTTCTTCCAAAACAAAATTTTTAATGTTTCTACAATTGGAAATTGCACTCTAAGAAACATAAAATTATTATAGGTTATGTATTGAGAATAATTGATCTATTTTTCTTTGTTTTACATTCAATAGTCATAAATATATGCTATAAAATTTTCTGTTTGTTAAATTTTTTTCATCAGAGCTAGTCACGTGTAAAAGTTTAAGAAAAATTAAAAAAAAATTTTTTTATTAAATTAATAATCAATATTAATATTTAAAAACAATTTTTATCTAATAATTTCAAAAATACATGTTTTTTTTACACGCACCACTTTCATGTTGCTGGAGTTTTTTGGAAAAAAGATAAACAAAATTACTTTTTTCTTCTATTAAAAAAAAAAGTTGTTTTTTTTTTTGCACAATCACCATACACCAAAAATGTGTGTGTGTTTGTTTTTTGATGTTTACCGGAATTGGAGGAGTTAAGAAAATGACTAATTACATAAACAGTGTCTGGGGTTTATATACCTGTTCGAGTTCTAGTGATCTAGTCCCTTCCAGATATAAAAATGATATTCCTAAATTTCCAAATTTTTGACCCTGAATTCATGATATGCGATGACGGGTTTTTTTTTTTTAAGAGCGCACACAGAAAAACCCGCTTCTAATATTAAGCAAGCAATTTTTATCAAAATGTGTATATATATATATTATGAGATATTCAGATATTCAAAAACTGCAGATTTTTATGGAAATCGTCATTTATTTGTGTATAATGAAGGGAAAAAAAAGAACGAAAAGAAAATATAAAGTTAAATATAGCATATGGAATCAATTAAAAAATATTAATATTTATAAAAGAGAAAACCTTAAAAAAATCATAAATGTTTCAATGAAAAAATAAATATATATTTTTTAATTGAATAATATAATTTAAAAACAATATTTTAATTTATAGTATTAATATTAATAAAAAATATACTATAATTGTAAATTAAAATATATTTTAATATTTCATTTAATTTTATAAAAGTATTAAATAATTTTAAAAAATCATTACAAAATAATTCTGAATATAAATAAAGTAATAATAATAATAATAATAATAATAATAATAATAATAAATATAATAATAATAATAATAATTATAATAATAATTCTTCCTTGTGTGCTTTAAAGAAAAGGACCTTAGAAGAAAAAAATTATAGGTTATGTTAACGATAGTTTTACTCTTGCGATTATTAGGCATATTTTCTTTTCAATTATACGTGTATAATCAAAATTAGTTTCTATTTTTAATACCTAATTAAAACTTAAACATTTGTATTGAGAGTTGTGTATATATATATATATATTTTCACTGCAAGTTATCATAAACATAACCTATAATTTTTGCTTCTTAGGTATTTTTCTTCAATTAAATTAAATAATTTTCGAAACGTTATATATTTTTATTATTTATTATTAAATAAATAATTTTATTAATTGAATTACTTTCTTTAAATAATTTTTTTGAATTTTTAGATTAAGATGTTTTTTCTTCTTTTTAAAATTTTGTTTATTTTTCGATATTAATTTATATATATGAAGAAAAATATTCTAAATTCTTTTGATTTGTATAATTTTAAATGCGATTACGATTTTATTTCTATGAATAGTTGATTAAAAAAAAAAGCTTATAAGCACTGTCAAGGTTTAAACTCTATATTATTTAAAATTGAACTTGAAAAATTAATTCAAATATATGGTCACTTGACCTTTTTACAAAAAAAAATGTAAATATTTGATATACTAAAATTTAAATAGAAAGGTTAAGACTCTATTAACTATTTCTATTTTTATATATTTTAATTTAGCAATTGCCATTAGGTGTCTTATTCATAAATTAAATATTCTTGTGAAAAAGTGATTATATCAAAAAAATTTATATTTCATGACATTTATCAATATTTATATATATTTATAGAATATAGTATATATATATATATTCTTATGGCGTATGTTTCATTGAAAAAAGGAGTGAAAATTGATACATTTTACATGTTGGGAAATTAAAATTTTATATTAGAAATATACATATGAATAAATGAATAGGAAAAAAGAAATAATTTTTTTTGATAGTCTACTCTCGTAACCATGAAACGCTATTTTCATTGTCCTTTAAAGAAGAAAAGGGTTTATCTACTTTATATGTATATATAGATTAACTTTCTTATTTAATATAAATAAAGTAGATAGAAAAATTTCAAGTAATATATAATTCAATTTTATTATATACTAGCTGTCGCACCCGTCTTCGACGGTTATAATATTTAGATTTAATAAATTTTGAAATTTATAATTACATCCAATTGGATCTAATTTCAAAGAGTAAAAAAGTAATTTTCGATTTTTTATTTTTACAATATCTGATTTCATATTTAGATTTGACATTATTAATTTTAAAATTCTGATAAAATTCTTAAATTAAAATTCTTAAAATTTCTTGTTAAAAGCATACTTAATTGGTCACAAAATTTTAAATAAAGAACATTTAGTAAAGAATTATCAAAAAATAAGAAATGTTAAATTTTTAAAATTTTTTGAAAGTGTCATATTTTTGTTTAAATTAATATTTTTCATTGATGTGCAGCTAAGATTGCGTTTAATACCCAACAGACTAAAAACATTATTGTTTTATTTATAAAAAGTTGAACATAACGAATTCTTATATTACAATGTTATTAAAAAAATTGGAAATTCAAAAATTTGATTTAGACTTTTAAATTCAGACTATTTACTTAATTTAATAAAAAAAAATGATTGTATTTATGTGAAAAAATTAGGTACAAATAGTTTCAAATCAATTTGACAAAAAATAAAAAATTTGCATTTTTTTGATTTTTTTAAATTTTTTGAAAAAATGTCATAACTTTCGTTCATGTTAATATTTTTTAATCAAATATGGCTAAGATTTTAAGTTACGTTAAGACTGAATACACTGCCAAGTTTCACCTCAATCGTTTGAGCCGTTTTAAAGTTGTGCCGGTACAAAATATTGACGACAGACAGACAGACAGACAGAATTTTTATTTATGGCATATTTGTTATCTTTACTACTTAAAATGATAAACTATGCAAGAAAAAATTAATTTGGAGCAATGTACAGACAAAAGTCTGATTTTATTAATATAGATATAAATACCTATAAAGTATCTTGATATAATTACAGAATACAGTATATACCCTCAATAATTTAGACAGAAATTTTGTTTTCATTTTGTATTTATATATTAACATTGAATGGGGTGAATAATAGATATTCAATTATATACGGAATATAAAATTTTATTCAAAAATTTTCAAATACAATATAATTTTATATACATATTTGATTATCTGATTTCTTATTGTTTTCTTTCTATAATATGCGCATAAATTATTTTTTAAGAGAACAATTTTTAAAGGTATAGTTTCTTTCTTTTCTTAATAAAGAGAGATCTGCTCTAAAATTATCCGCAATCGATAATAAATTTATACGACGGAAGAGGTTTAGAGAAGATATTATGAAAAAAAGATAAAAAAGATTATCTTGGGGGCCAATTAAATAAAGGTTATTTTTTAAGCACCTTTTTATGTAAATTTTACCGCAAAATTTAAATTGCAAATTTTGTTATTTAACATTATATATATATACAATATATATCGTAAACAGTAGGTTCTTTAAAAAAAAAATTTTTTTAATATTTTTTCAAAACATAATATTTTTAATTTTATAATACCACAGAAAATTAAAAGGCATTAAAATAAGCTGCGACGCATTTTATTTTAATACCAAAATGGATTAAAATAAGCAAAATTGAATTAAAATAAGAAGCGTTGCAGCTTATTTTAATATGCCATTTAATTTTTTGTAACTATGCTGGTAGCGTGAATTTGCGTGCTCCTGTTTTGCTAGTAATAATAATAAAAAACAAAAATATATGATAAAATTTTAATTGATTATAATATGCTGATTACTCTCTAAATCTGAATTAGTAAAAATGTTTACTAATTTAAATTAGTGACTCACTTTTTGCTTTAGAATTAGTTAAATTTTACTAATTGTTAGTAAAAGTTACTAATAATTAGTAAAATTTTACTAATTCAGAAGCAAAAAGTGAGTCACTAATTTAAATTAGTAAACATTTTTACTAATTTAGATTTAGAGAGTAAAATTAAAATTATTATGGTATTATTTACAAATTGTTAAAGAATGAAATTGGAAAATATTTTTTTTGGTTACCATTTTGTTAATAATCAAATCAATTATTTAAGTTTTAAGTGAGAAATTAAATTAAAAACACAATATTATTAATAAAATAATGTTTTTTTTTTCTTTTATTTTTATAGTTTTACAATCAATTTTATAATTGTACAATAAAAATGTTTATTTAATTCTTACAAATTATAAAAATCATTTTTCTCGTAGAGTATGTTTTTCAGTAATTTTTTGTATTATTCATTATATATATTTTTAAACATTTTCTTGTAAAACATCACAACAGTGATGTATGCGGAAAAGTAAAAGGAATTTTCTTAAATTTTTAACAAAACGTTTACTTATACAAAAAATTAATTTGTCAATTTGAAAAAACACAGAAAATTAAAAGGCATTAAAATAAGCTGCAACGCTCCTTATTTTAATCCAATTTTGCTTATTTTAATACCAAAATGGATTAAAATAAGCAAAATTAGATTAAAATAATAAGCGTTGCAGCTTATTTTAATGCCTTTTAATTTTATGGGAAAATCAGAATTATTTTCCTAAAATTAGTCGTGTTTCTCTGTGTTTAAATGAAATTATCATTAAAAAGATAATATATATATATAAATAACACCATTTAGATAAGATAATTCAGATAATATTATTTAGCCAAAATAAGATAAATTACAATATTTGGATAAAATAATCCATAAAATATTGTCCGGAGAAAATATAATGTAGATAAGATAATCATGATAAATTTATCTCGTCATATTTTAGATAATTTTTTTTGTATAGATTATCCTATCAGTTATTTGAACAACAATATATCTAAATAATCTGAATCAGTTGATATTATCTTAACTAAACAATATTATCTAGATAATATTATATTATAAAAGTTTATCTACTCTCTAAATCTGAATTAGTAAAAATGTTTACTAATTTCATCTAGTGACTTACTTTTTGCTTCTGAATTAGTAAAATTTTTACTAATTATTAGTAACTTTTACTAACAATTAGTAAAATATAACTAATTCTAAAATTCTAAAATGTTTACTAATTTAAATTAGTAACTTACTTTTTGCTTCTGAATTAGTAAAATTTTACTAATTGTTAGTAAAATTTTACTAACAATTAGTAAAATTTAACTAATTCTAAAATTCTAAAATGTTTACTAATTTAAATTAGTAACTTACTTTTTGCTTCTGAATTAGTAAAATTTTTACTAATTATTAGTATAACTTTTACTAACAATTAGTAAAATTTAACTAATTCTAAAATTCTAAAATGTTTACTAATTTAAATTAGTGACTTACTTTTTGCTTCTGAATTAGTAAAATTTTACTAATTATTAGTAACTTTTACTAACAATTAGTAAAATTTAACTAATTCTAAAATTCTAAAATGTTTACTAATTTAAATTAGTAACTTACTTATTGCTTCTGAATTAGTAAAATTTTTACTAATTATTAGTAACTTTTACTAACAATTAGTAAAATTTAACTAATTCTAAAGCAAAAAGTAAGTTACTATAATTTAAATTAGTAAACATTTTTACTAATTCAGATTTAGAGAGTAGATTTTCTGAATCAGATTATAATATTGTCCGAGTTAGAAAAACAACAAGGTTTTCTTGCATGGACAAGATTATCTTATTTAGATAGAATTTTATCTGCATTATCTTATTTATATCTTTTCTTATGCAGATAATACTATATATATGCATTACCCAAGAGGATATATATATGAATAAAAAATTCTACATCAGTAATGATAAAAGGGAAATATGTTTTTTATTTTTTTTTTATTTTCTCGCTTTCTTCTTCTTTTTTTCTTAAAAAAAAACAAAAAAAAAAAAAACACTGAATATACAATTTAAACACGAGGTAAATGATCTCCTTCGGCTTGGAATCCATTTTCATCAGCCACATAATTGACAGTGTATTCTTGATTTGTAGTTGGATCAATCCATGTATAACTACCACGTACAGCAACAGTCTCATTCTCCTCACCTTGATTAATTAATTCTGCTGTTTCTTCTTTCTTTTGTCCATCTGATAATACATAACTATATTGATAACCATCTAAACCATTATTGTCGTGTAATTTCTCCTTTAAAAGGACAATATCACTTGTCCCGATGGCAGAGACTGTATTTTCAATTTTTTCACTTGCTTCCGATGCCAAATAGACGTTGTCAATTCTCAATTCACTACTAGGTGGTGCCAAGTAGGAATTATCAGGTGTATGATAGACATTTTCGATTTTGGTTTCTTCAACAGGCGGTAAATAGGCATTGGTTGCTCTCACAGTTGTTGTGGGTCTCTTAGTAGTGGTAGTAGGTCGCCTTGTAGTTGTAGTAGTAGGTTTTCTAGTAGTTACAGGAGGTAGATAAGTGGGTTCCAGTTTTTTTGTAATTGGTCTCGGAGTTGTAGTAGTTGTACTAGGTGGCAAGTAGGTGCTCTCAATTCTCCTAGTAGTAGTTGTAGGTCTCCCAGTAGTAGTTGTGGGTCTCCTAGTAGTGGTCGTAGTAACAGGAGGCAAGTAGCTGCTTTCAATTAACCTTGCGGTTGTTGGCCTTCTTGTAGTAGTAGTAGTTGGTCTTCTAGTAGTAGTAGTAGGTCTCCTAGTTGTAGTAGTAGGTCTCCTGGTAGTTTCTGGAGGCAAATAGGTAGGTGGTACATAAATCTGCTTAGTAACTGGCTTTGGAGTGGTAGTACTGGGTGGTAAGTAGGTACTCTCAATTCGCCTAGTAGTAGTAGGTCTTCTAGTAGTAGTAACAGGAGGCAAGTAGGTACTCTCAATTCTCCTAGTAGTAGTTGTGGGTCTCCTAGTAGTGGTCGTAGTAACAGGAGGCAAGTAACTGCTTTCTATTAACCTTGCAGTTGTTGGCCTTCTTGTAGTAGTAGTAGTAGGTCTCCTAGTAGTAGTAGTAGGCCTCCTAGTTGTAGTAGTAGGTCTCCTGGTAGTTTCAGGAGGCAAATAGGAAGGTGGTACATAAATCTGCTTAGTAACTGGTTTTGGAGTGGTAGTACTAGGTGGCAAGTAGGTACTCTCAATTCGCCTAGTAGTAGTTGTGGGTCTCCTAGTAGTGGTCGTAGTAACAGGTGGCAAGTAGGTACTCTCAATTCGCCTAGTAGTAGTTGTGGGTCTCCTAGTAGTGGTCGTAGTAACAGGTGGCAAGTAGGTACTCTCAATTCTCCTAGTAGTTGTTGTGGGTCTTCTAGTAGTGGTAGTAATTCTTCTAGTAGTTATTGGCCTTGCTGTAGTAGTTGACGGTGGTAAATAGGTACTTTCAATTCTCCTAGTAGTTGTTGTGGGTCTCCTAGTAGTTGTTGTGGGTCTCCTAGTAGTTGTAGTAATTGGTCTTCTTGTTGTTGTTGGTGGTAAATAGGGATTTTTTGGCTTTGGATAGAAATAACCTTGTGGTTCATATACTTCCTGTTCATGATAGTAATTTCCGGTTATGTCTGCGATACTGTGCGGAAGTTGTGCGGCACTAGCGACTGCCACTAGGGCTGCTATTGCGACGAACTATAACAGAAGAGAAAAAAAATTCTTTTTTCTTTCATTCACATTTGATACAATTTTTTTTTTAATTTTTCATTTCTAATTTGAGAATAAAAAAGAATAAGATGTTTCAATCCGTTCAATGAAAAGTCACTAACATTTTTCAAATATTGTTAAAAATAATTTAAATTTTTCACCAAAAAAAAAAAAGAAAATCTTCAAACAAGTAACTTGTTTATGAAAATAAAAAATTTATCAAAAAAAAGTATAAATAAAACAAATTTTTATAATAATTAAACATTTTTTTTTTTAAATGTCAACAAAAATATTTCTTTCATTTCAATAAAAATTCAAATTTTCAAAAAAAAAATGAATATTTTATTGTATATAGTAAATAAATATTCTTGAAAATAAAAATGAATTTAATATTTGGTAAAAAAAAGTTTTTAATTTGTTTTTAAAACAAATCATTTAAAATTGTTAAAAAAATTTTTTTATTTATAATTATAAATATTGAAATATTCATTTTGTATAAATTGTATTTTTTTTTATAACATAACATTTTTCTGGCTTATATTGACAAACACCAAAAGAAAAAAATTTACAATAAAAAAAAAAAATTGTTTTTTTATTATTTTAATTATTATAACAATAACACAACAACACAATTTATTTCACGCACCATTCGCATGATGTTCGTCGACGCGAAACTTTTACGCGCGCAGAAGTTATATTTCGGAATATACTCTGATCTTGACTAGAATTGGGAAAAGGTGAAGACTGATTTTTTTGATCACGATTCGAGCGTTTATATACCATCACATTGGAATTGCAGTAATCAATTCCCCTTCATTAGGTGACATGGACCAAAATGTAAAAAAAAAAAAAATTGTGATGACTTTTTTTTTTGGGAAGATCTTTTAAATTATTATTAAGCAAATCCTATATTTCTAAATAAATTCCCATAAAAAAGGAAGAAAAAAAAAATTAAAAATAAATAAAATTATCGAAATAGTATATTATTATGTATTAGATTCCCAAACACCTTGAATTCTGAGAAGAGGCAAAAATTGATAAACGCGATGCCCCTCAAACATTAATTTGCATTTATTATAATAAATATATTAAATTATAACTTAAATTCAAAAAAAAAAATTAATTTTCATGATAAATGAATAAACATTTTTTTTTTTTTTTTTTTGATTTATCGCATTAGGTTTATTTACATAGTTTTATTACTTTTTTTCAAAAATTATAATTTTTTTTATAGATAAATAAATTTTTATGTCTTTCATTTTGGATTATTTATAAAGTAATTAAATAATTAAAAAACAATTTATTAATTAAATTATTATTTCTTATTATTAGGGATGTGAAAAAGAAAACTTGAAATGAAATTTATTGAAAATTGTGTTTTTATTTACATATTTATTCCGAATAAAATGAAATATACATATATATATATATATATATATATATATTTAAACGGCGGGAATGTGTGCACCTTCGGGATGAAAGCCATTTTCATCTGCTACATAATTAACTGTATATTTATAATTTGTTGCTGGATCAATCCAAGAAAAACTTCCTCTCACAACTAATGTCTCAGTTTCTTTTCCATTATTGACAAGTTCTCCATTTTCCTCACGTTGCTGACCATCCGATAGTTCATAATTATATTGATACCTATCGATACCAATATTATTATGTAATTCTTCTTTAACAATCACAACATTAGAGTTATCAAAATTATTTTCCCTCCTTAATGGAGAAGGTGTAGAAGCAACAATGGCCATCACAACGGCAACAAAAATGATAATTTGCTGAAAGAATAATTTTAAATGTTAGTTTTTAAAATAATTTATAATTTTTTTCTCTTACACCCAGAGAAATGATTTATTTGAATCAAATAAAATATATTTGAATTAAATAAACAAATATTTGTCTCAGAGCCTACTAAATTATTTATTTGGCGTAAATAAAAATTTTATTTGTCATAAATAATTTTTTCTTTGGCTCAAATAAATTTTTTATTTAAATGAAATAAAATATATTTGCAACAAATAAATGAGTTAGTAGGCTTGGAGACAAGTATACCATTTCTCTGAGTGTATAGGGTATAGTCACACACTACCTCATGCATGCCGAAACCCTTATTTTTATAAAGCAATTTAAAATATTTTATGATTTAAATTTCTCGCCAAATAAGCAATTGAGCCTTGTAAACTCGCCTTTAATTTCTCACCTTCGAGTTAAATAAACGTATGTATATTTGTCTCACATGCAGCCTATACAAGCTCATTTATTTGGCGTAAATAAAATTTTTTATTTAAATTAAATAAAAATTTATTTGAATCAAATATCTAAATATTTATTAGATACCATTTTCACAGAAAATTAAAAGGCATTAAAATATAAGCTGCAACGCTTATTATTTTAATCCAAATTTTGCTTATTTTAATACCAAAATGGATTAAATTAAGCAAAATTAGATTTACATAATAAGCGTTGCAGCTTATTTTAATGCCTTTTAATTTTCTGTGTTTCTGGGTATGTAGGATGTGCGAAAAAAATGTTTACTGCCTCTCTCAAAAAATGGAAGGGAAAACGGAAAAAAATTATTTTTATATTATTCCGTTTAAAAAAATAAATAAATTTTGCAAACAAAAAAAAAACACAAACATACCATTTTCATAGTAAAAAAAAATTAAATTATTTTTCAACTTTTAAAAAGTCAAGATATAATGAGAAAAAAATTCAAACGAATTTCAGTAAAAATTCTCTAATAGACTGATTTAGTTAGATACTTGTATCCTGCCTTTATATATCCAGTAGGTGTATACATATATATATATATATATAGGTATATTTCGCTAGAAATTTGACAAAACGTTTGTTTCTATTCCCCACGCTCCCCTTTCATCACATAAAGATTCCCCTCACCTTTTTCTTTACTTTATTATAAATGAAACTTGGCAAAAAAAGCTGACCTCGAAATTTACACGTGTTGAACAAAATTTTTGCGCCCAAGGTTATATTCGCTATAATATAATAATATATCCTTTTCCTTTTAGATTCTCTCTAAATCTGAATTAGTAAAAAAGTTTACTAATTTGAATTATAGTGACTCACTTTTTGCTTCTCAATTAGTAAAATTTTACTAATTATTAGTAACTTTAACTAACAATTAGTAAAATTTAATTAATTATAATAAGCAAAAAGTGAGTCACTAATTTAAATTAGTAAATATTTTTACTAATTTAGATTTAGAGAGTTCTATATAAGATAGTGGAATTCATAACTATCGCAAATTTTTAATAATTATGATTAAGGCCAGGTCCAAGTGAAGCAGCGCCATCTACATTGAAACTAAAATTTTGGAAAATTTTCAACAGCCTTTTCTTGAAAACAAGAAGGTAAAATGCTTTTTCCTTTATGGATAATTGATTATTGGCAAGATATACACCAGCTAAAACTTTTTTTGAGTTAAAATAATAAAAAAAATTTCATGTCAATAAATTAAATATGAGCGCACTTTTTTCACAAAAACTGTAACAGTACTTTCTCAGAAATTACAATCAAAAATGCAATTTCCATTTGGAAAATTAATAAACGCTAAAAAATACACGACCTAAGATTTACCAATCACGAAAATAACAAAAAAAAAGTATTTTAACATAACATATTTTACTCATTATGACAGCCGTTTAGCAGGTTATATATGTCACCAGACGTTTCGCAGTTTTGCCGAAAGGAGGAGATTGGCGCTGTTGCTAACCACCTGAAATACATAATCTACCAAAGGGCTGTCACAATCAGTAAAGCAGTATCAATATGTTAAATATTTAATAAAATTTTTTTTTTCTTATTTTCGTGATTGGTAAATCTTAGGTCTTGTATTTTTTAGCGTTTATTAATTTTCCAAATGGAAATTGCATTTTTGATTGTAATTTCTGAGAAAGTACTGTTACAGTTTTTGTGAAAAAAGTGCGCTCATATTTAATTTATTGACATGAAATTTTTTTTATTATTTTAACTCAAAAAAAGTTTTAGCTGGTGTATATCTTGCCAATAATCAATTATCCATTAAGGAAAAAGCATTTTACCTTCTTGTTTTCAAGAAAAGGCTGTTGAAAATTTTCCAAAATTTTAGTATCAATGTAGATGGCGCTGCCTCACTTGGACCTGGCCATTATAATGTGATAGAGATAGAAATAGAGAGAGATGATCGACTGCAGAGATAAAATAATGCTCTGACTCAGTTCCTAGTTCGATTAGATAAATGTATATACACATAGTGTGTCGTCCTCATGGTTATATCGCTGTCGCCTTTACGACGTGGTTGGCGATCAAAAAAAAAGAGGATTTTCTTGCGTAAGTGCATCATTCAAAGAGTACATTTAGGTATATATATATGTATATGTTCACATCGTGCTTCTTTCATGCGCCTAAATGCCACCACTGTCGGCACTCAAGTAAGTCGCGCGGTGCTAAGTGCATTGAAGAAGAAGGAGAAGAAGAATTACGGGATTACGAATTTGCCCTTTCGGCCCGACCCAACCGCGTGTTGACCGACCGATTCGCGATGTCAGACGTTGATTTATCTTCCGGTTGTCAAAGGGGAGATAAAACAGCAAGACAACATCGATTCTCAATCATATATATACATATATACGAATAAAATCACCTTTACGAATTATTTCGTCAAAGCTACTGAATTTCATTATCATTTTATTATTATATTACGTTATTTTCTGTATACATGTAATGCTTCGAATTATTTCATTTTTCCCAATAATGAATTTCTACAAATTTAGAAATTCGTAATTCATATTTAAATTTCTTTCAAATGTTACGGATTTTTATGAAGAATTATTATATTGTAGGTAATATAGGTTTCTCGCGGGTTATTACGAAACTATATATCCGAATTATAATATTTTGGATAAAATGTATTTAGTATATAATTTATATTATAATTAACGTGTATTATATATATAAATTGTTATCAATTAATAATTTAATTTCTGAAGTATCAAAAATTAGAGATTCGTAATCTGTAACCTAACACTGCAAAAAGAAGTATCTTAATATAAGATGTTTTGGTAGTCATTTTTAAGATGTTTTGGTAGTAACTTTTTAGTTGTTTAAAATATCTTAGTTTAAGATGTTAATAGTATCTTCACCAAAGTGCTTTACATATTTTTGATGAAAAAAATTTTGAGGTTAACTATGGCCTCTTATGTAAGATGCTTAATGTATTTTATATTTTAGTAACTTCAAATTCTGACGTATCTTAGAATTTACAAGCATCTTTTTTCTAAACATCTTATGACCCCACAAATATCTTAATTCAAGTTACTTATAGAAACTTACCGAAGTAACTTACAATTTAAGATGGAAGAAATATTTTCATTTTTGTTAAAACGCAAAAAGCATACACGGAGAAAAATGGAAAAACGAATAAAGTAACTTTTACTACTTTAAAAGTAAAATTGGACCTGTCCGAAGTTTCTGCGCATCTCTGGCAACTTTTACTCGAAAAATAGTAAAATTGACTATTTCTGTAGTAAATTTTACTGTTTCCGTAGTAATTTTTACTATTTCTGAAGTAAATTTTACTATTTTTGGAGTAAAAGTTGCCAGAGATGCGCAGAAACTTCGGACAGGTCCAATTTTACTTTTAAAGTAGTAAAAGTTACTTTTTCTTTTTTTCCGTGTATTAAATATTAATAAGATACTTTACAAAATATCTTTTTTTAAGGTGAAAGATACTATTTTTCCATATTACATCTTATTGTAAGATACCAAATAAGTCACTTATTTTTGCAGTGAAATAAGACGTACTCTTTAAATCTGAATTCTACTTATTTTTTTGAGTGTATAAAAATGATATTTATTACTATATTTTATTGTTAGTTAAAATTTTTTTGAAATAGTTTTTTATACTACAGTTTGTTAACTGGGGACCTAGGAGAAATAGTTAAAAAAGTAGTGAAATTTGAATTTTTTGAGTGTTTACTATTTTTTGGGAAGAGATTTAAACTTATTGTTCTCTTAAGGTAGGAGCTAAGAGCGAATTAAATTATTTGGTTCTCATAATCTAATTTTGGTTAGAACTTAAAAATATCTACAACCAAATTTTTGGTTGAGATAAAACGATTTTGTTTCAGCCAAGCAAAAACAGAAAATTCTTTTATGTTTTATAATAAGGTAAACGCACATATATGCGTGCATTTCATAAGTTTTTCTCGATAAATATTTGTTGAGGGGTCTCATCTTTATATTGTATATAATAAGTAAGATTCATCAGCATAACTGCGCTGTTATGCAATGGACTTTCTTATTTTCGACTCGGACACATCCCACTCTCAATTTTATTCCTAACGACCACGAATAAGATTCACCGACTTTTTCCAAGTCAGGCGCTATAAAATGCTTATAGAAACATTAATGTTATAATAGTTCACATACCAAATAGGTCGAGTCTATATATATATACACGAATAATCTACATATAGAAAGGGCTTACAATTTATATATATTTTCGAAGATAAACATAATGGTAAAAGAAATTTTTTTTCCACCAATTTTATAGAAAAATGTAAGGCGATAAATAAAGTAAAAAAATTTGTAAATATATATGTCGTAATAGTAATTTGCAATATGACATTCATTCTTGCGGTTTGGAGCATTATGATATTATGCAACTCATTAATTCATAATTTGCCACTCCATGGGGGGAATTAGATGTATAAATAACTACTATCGTAAGAAATATAATATACGGATTCTAAAACATAAAATATATATGTGTCATGTCTTTTGAAATGTAAATTAAAAGAAAATGGTAAAGTTCTATATGTATTATCATTAAAAAATATGCCAAAAACTGTCAATCATATATAAATATAGAAATTTTAAAAGTGACATAATAAAGACTTGGCATCTTTACACAATACATATATATATATATGTATATGCGAATTTGAGATTTGAAACATGCGGAGAAGGTTAAAAATCTTTGAGCTATGTGAACCTGCTTGAGTAAGTCAAAGGTCCCCTATAAGTAAATGTCGTGCTTTCACCGATAGGACTCAGAAGAGTGCCATAGCAAAATCTACATTCTATACTTTTGATTGTCATGTAAAATATAAAATCAATTTTGACTCTCAATTTCAGAATCCTTCGCATACCGCGCTTTGTTTTCATTATATTATTGTTGCATCACTTTTATAACGTGTGTGTCATTGATCTTTTTTTTAAGGTTCATATGTATATTATATCTTCAACTAGTAATAGATATATGCGCACACTTCGCTCTCCATTATTTTCCACTGTATTGCTTCATTTTTAAAGTCTTGCAAGTATTAAAATTATTAAAATTAAATGCCCTTACCAAGAAATGAACATAACCTCAAAATTTTAGATAAAATTTTAATAATTTTAATACTTGCAAGCCTTTAAAAATGAAGCAATAAAGTGGCAAATAATGGGGTTGGCGAGCGAAGTGTGCGCATATATCTATTATACTAGTTGAAGATAATATCACTGTTAGAAAAATTTTCATACAGAAAATGTTTGAAAATTTCAAACTATTGTTTGAACATAACTTCAAAATTCAAGGACGCATAGGTCAAGAGACCGTTGAGTTTGAGGCTATGTCCTACAAACATAAATTTAAATGCCCTTACCAAGAAACGAACATAACCTCAAAATTTAGTTTAGTTATGTTCGTTTCTTGGTAAGGGCATTTAAATTTATGTTTGTAGGACATAGCATCAAACTCAACGGTCTCTTGACCTATGCGTCCTTGAATTTTGAAGTTATGTTCAAACAATAGTTTGAAATTTTCAAACATTTTCTGTATATGAAAATTTTTCTAACAGTGATATGATATACTGCGAAGTACCTATATAAATACATTCTTAATTACCAATATTGGTTTGCCATAATATATATTCGAAAAGCTGATATTTTGGTGATCTGAATGGTAATACTATATATACATATATAATCGCAGAACTTATTTCATTCTCGATGAAACCGATATATAAAAGCCCCGCACTTTCATTCATGATCGAAGTTGCATGTGTGTACATATATATACACACACACACTCATAAAATATGAAAGAACGATGTATTAACGTTCATGTCTATTATGTCGTATCGTCGGTCAGCAAAAGATGAAAAAATTTCTCAAATTTTATATATATATATATATAAAGTTGATTACAAATCATGATTGAGTGTTTGAAACTGCTTTACATTTTACATACATATACATGCATGTATTTCGTAAACAGGAAGAAATATGTATTTCGTGAAAGTATATCTTAATATATATATAAATGAATTTCATCTTTATATTATTTGATCTCACTCGTAACGTGTATATAGAAATTCCCATACGTATACTCTCTAAATCTGAATTAGTGAAAATGTTTACTAATTTGAATTAGTGACTCACTTTTTACTTCTAAATTAGTTAAATTTTACTAATTGTTAGTAAAATTTTACTAATTCAGAAGCAAAAAGTGAGTCACTAATTCAAATTAGTAAACATTTTTACTAAGATTTGACTACTTTTTAACTACCCTGGTATAGTACAATAGGTCCTCAACTCAATTTTAAAAGTTGTATTAACTACTAAAAAGTAGTTAAAATAACTAAGAATGTAGTTGATACAATAAGATTTTGTAGTTAGTTTTAAATTCTGCGCATTTTTAAGTTAATAGTACTACTAATTTTTAACTTCTTAAGAAATAATAAAATTAACTTCTTTTCACACTACCCAAAGGTAGTTGAAGATTTCGGAAAAAATTTTTTCAGTGTAATAACTTTAATTAATAAAAAAAAGTACTACTCTATACCTTAAATTTTAAACAAGACTTAAAAATTTCATATTACTATAATAAATAGAGGGGAAAATACAAGAAAAATGGTAATATAAAAAACATTTTTAAAATGACGATACATCGTCATTATTTTATTTATATAAAATGACCAAGCGGACAAAAGGTAAAAAAAAATTTTTTTGTCCTTACATTCGAGTTACTCGCTTGTTGTCATTAACAATACACTATTATATGGAGAAAAATGGAATGTGCGATGATGCGCGATAAAGAGGGAAATAATATTTGTATTACGAATCCAAAATCCTTATTTCATTATCATTCGAATTCATCAAAAGAGCACTTGTAATATTATGTATATATGTATATATATAAGTAGTAAGTACATATATTACAAGTGCGTGGATTGTGGGTCATGACCCTCACGACTTTTTCACATTCCAAAACGTTTAGGAAGGTCACATGAAGGTAAAATTGACAATATAATTGCTGAATAAGAATAATGACCTGAGATATGTAATATAACAATTATTTAAAGAATTAACATTGTCGTCATTCGAATATCTTTAAACATTTTAGAGAGCCAAATCATAAATTTTTTTTCTGTGAATCTAAAAAATGTTTTTTAAACGCGTTTAAAAAAGAAATTTTATCACAGAATATTGGAAATATTTTCAAAAAACTTGACTATAATTTTGACAAGAAAAAAAAAATGGCATATAATATCACCTCGAGCAACAGATGGCTTGTTATTAACTTTTAATGTTAACGAGATAAAGTGATCGCGCGCGCTCTAAGCGAAGGTGAAGCCGCGCTCAAGAGATAGATAATTTATATCATTGGATATTATGATAAATTTTCAATCTGATATTCAATGATTTTTCAAATTTACATCGTAAAATACGCAAAAGAGTCTATTGCACTTATAAGTGTCTATATACATACATAGAAATATTGCACATTTCTCACCTACTATAATGTAATAGGAGTGTATATCTCAATAAAACACTTTTTATTAACATTACAGTTAATAAAAGTAATGTTTTCTTATCTCATATCGTATAATTGAAAGATGCAACTTGGCATTTTTTTTATTATTCATTTTCACATAAAATATATAATATACCCTATTTTTTTAAAAATTGCAAAATTATTGTGTACACGGAGAAAAATGAAAAAACGAATAAAGTAACTTTTACTACTTTAAAAGTAAAACCGTAACTGTCCGTAGTTTCTGCGCATTTCTGGCAATTTTTGCTCCAGAAATAGTAAAATTTACTATTCCCTGAATAATTTTTACTATTTTAAGAGTAAATTTTACCATTTTTGGAGTAAATTTTACTATTTCTGTAGTAAAAATTTCGAGAAATGCGCAGAAACTACGGTCAGTTACGGTTTTACTTTTAAAGTAGTAAAATGTATTTTATTCGTTTTTCCATTTTTCTCCGTGTAGAAAACAAATTAAAAAATATTTTTCAAATTATTCAACAATTACAGGGGGAGTGTTATCCAGGTCCGAATACGGGCATTTTTTAAAATATTTTTTCACACCAACGCATTAAAAAAAAACGTAGTGTTTCGACCTATAAACGCGACTCTCGAATATTATAATAATATAGATAACAACGAATTAAATTTAATACAATAAATTTAAATAATAATTAAAAATATATGTAGTAGTAGTTTAATTAGTGCAACTTATTGTATTTCTCTGAAGGCTGTTCGTCTATAGATTGTAATATTATGGCTTTAGTATTTGGGTGACGAATAGTCATTCGTCTTTGCCCCTATAGAGTGCATTCTTCCTTCGATCACGTAACATCACCGCAAAGGTCGTACAGCTGCATTTATATATATATATATATATATATATATATATATAGACTGTCGCAATCAAACTCACGACTGACACAAACGAATTAAAAGTCACGATCGGTCAAGTCTAAAAACAATTTCAGTAGTTCGACTATAAACGTAGTATTTTATATATACACATTTTTTTTATTTCCTATCACACTGAAAAAATTTAATTTTTTCAAATAATAATTATAATAAATGAATATTTATTTCAATTAAAATATTAAATAATTATTATTTGAATCAATTAAATGGCATTATACCTAAAATTACAATTCATAATAGACAAAAAATGATAATTATATTTTAAATTGAAAAAAAAAATGATTTTTTTTAAGCACAGACGCAAACCATTTTAGCCGAGACTCAAACCAACACGGAAAAAAATTTTCTGGTAATTCTTTAACATCGATTTGGAGATTTTACATGTTCCTAAATCTGTTAATTCTACAGATATTTTCTGTAAGGATTTAACGCATGCGCGAAAACAATGCAGTGATTCGACTAAGGCTGAGTACGATTGAGTGGCGAGAGGTTAAGGCGAATTTAGTGTTTTTATTATTATCATAGTGTCGGCAAGAAAGTTTAATTAAAAAGGAAACGTCTTAAGTATATAAACATTATTATAGAAATAAATTATTAGAAATTTTTTATTTTAAAATTAACTGTAGTGATTAAGTGAGAAAAGTCGTTTGTTTCAATTTCTCGACATAAGAAAAAGTGGATTTATCATAAGTTTTGAAAACTTGCTCCTCATTTTTTTTGTTAGAAAATTATTGAAGGATGAATTTATTTACATAGAAGTTATACTAATTTATACAATAATGTTCCGCGAATTTAATGTATTCGGAGGAGAATATAACTTATAAGAAATACTCTACCAAATATATATTATCCCCATATAGTATACATAATTTGGTCACTCAACAGTTTTTAAGAACTGTAGCTCAAACTTGTAGAATTAACAGATTTTAATGCCAATGATTCTACAAATTTCTCTATTTGGAGAAACATCAGTAGATGGCGCAGGAGTTTCTGTAAATTCTACAGAAAATTTCTTTCCGTGAAGTGAGGTTTTAACTTCATAACAAAACGATATCGATAACTATCGATAACAGGAATCTACCGTCCATAATAGACGATGTTCCATTCGCCTTTTCAATTTATTATTATTATTAAAGTAATAATATTATTCTAATTCAAATTCAATATTGAATGAGACGAGTAAAATAAAAGTTATTTGGGATATATGGTCAAAAAGTTGGAGCCCTTGTATTTGCCGGAGGCAAAAAAAAAAAAAATTATGGCTATCGTCCTTGGGTTATACATATTGTGACATTTAGTTTTCTTGTACCCAAGCAACCGGGAGGAAAGTTAATGACGTAACAAATGGTATGGTGACCTTGCCATTTGAAGATGCGCCGCCTGTATATATATATATATGCCTCTGGGGCTGCCGCATCTCTTTCGTCTCTTTTACCTGCGTGTATATATATGTACATATATTACTCGAGAAGAGAGTGTCACGAAGTCTTCAATATTGTGCAATCCAGACCAAATTACTCTGTTTTTTTTCTGCATATATATATATATAATTTTTTTTGCTTTTCTTTTATAATCCACATTTAATGTAAATGAGATGATACCTATACCCAAGAAGCACGTAATATAACCTCAATATCAAGGTAATATTACATGTAAGATTCGTAATATAACGTTGTAATATTACAGTAATCTTACAGTGATCTTAAAATGTCCGCCTCAAGGTAATATTACCGGTAATGTTGCTGTAATATTACGCGCTAATATTAAGGTAATATTACAGTAATATTGCAGTAATATTATACCGTAATATTAAGGTAATATTACAAGAGAATATTACAGTAATATTATGGGAACATTTCTTTACGAAAAAAATCTACCCATCCAGAGAATCGAACCCCGAACTCAAAGCACACGAGTCCAGAGTTTTACCAACAAGCCAAATTGACTTATAATATATTAACGTTTTTTATGCTTTATGAATAACTCAAATCAGTCTGTAATATTACTGTAATATTACCGTTAATATTACTGTAATATTCCCGGTAATATTACCTTGAGGCGGACATTTTAAGATCACTTTAAGATTACTGTAATATTACAGCGTTATATTACGAATCTCACGTGTAAAATTACCTTGATATTGAGGATATATTACGTGCTTCTTGGGTACATATACATAGCTCGCGAAAACTTATTACGTAAAAATTTGAATGATGAGTCAATTTTTGTTCACTTTTGTATAATTATATACCCAATCAAAAATTTCAGTATTATACCAGAGTTGACTACTGGCGCAGTACTGGTTCAGTATTGGCTGCCGAGACTGGGCAGTCTGTACTGAATCAGTACTGGTATTTTCATTGTATCAGTACTGTTGCAGTACCACACTCCCAGTACTGGAAAACCAGTACTGTGCCGATATTGAGCCAGTACTGACTAAAATAGATTTCCCTTTTTGATTAATACTAATTTACCAAAAGTTCGCAAGTGAACCTGAAGAATCTTTTTGTTTAAATATTTTGTTTATAAAATTTTTTCACCTTGATTTTATTTTTTTTTTTAAATTAAAATGTATTTTATTTTGCTTTTTTTGTAGGTAAAATGTTATTTAAACAAAAAGTTTCCTGAGACCAATTCCAAAATATTCACGCAGAGAAATCCGATTTAAAATTTTGGGCTCCAGTACTAGTAATTTAGATATAATTCCCAAACTAGTCTACCTTTGCCGCTCCAGGATGAAAAATTTGGAAATGAATGATAAAAGGGAAATAACACGTTAATAGGCTTTACATTTTTAGGTTCATACGCTTGCTTATAGGCAGTCCAAAGCAGATGCACATATTGGTAGGCGCTTGTGGAGAATGCTCTTATGCGAGTTTGGAACTGAGTCCAAGCACGCTTATAATGTGTGCAAAGCGGTGTGGATCGTTTCATTTAAAATTTAATGCAATAACTGCAATCTTTTTGTAACCTATATTATTATATTTATTAATCAAAGCATTCATATTTCTTGCGATTATTAATAAACTAACTATTTTTCATTATTATTTATTTATGTTTCTATAAAAAGTATATATATTTACTTTTATTAGAATATTCAATTTGGAAACTAAATATAAAATCTAAAAATAAAATAATTAAAAATATTAGAATAGTTTTAATTTTAAGCAGCTTTTTAGAGGGATTTTTGTTGTATCTTTAAAATATTTAAACATCGAATCTCTTTAAAAATTAAATCTAAGTTTTTTTTCATCTTTTTCACCAAAGGCTTTGTTTTTAAAAAAGTTTTAAAAAGATTCCACACTTAAATATATGCATATAAAGATAAATAAAAATCTCATTTGTAAAGATTTTTAAAATTCAAACTATTCTAATATTTTTAATTATTAGATTTTAGATTTTTTATTGAATTTCTAATTGAATATTCCAATAAAATAATTGCTTCCTCATGGAAACATATTCATAAATATATCGAATAGAATAAGTGATAGATAAATAATTTTTTTTAATTGTATAGGTCTCTCATTTTCGGACAAATAATGCGAGTACTATTGTTACACTTAGAGATATTTTTTTTATTTCGTAGATTTTTTCAAGTGAATTTTTAGACTGTTCTGGTTGAAGATATATGGAGTTGTCCCCTTGAATTAATACATCAGCGTTTGATTCATTCATCATAAACTAATAAAACACGCACAAAATTATTAATAAATAGCGGTATATACACGCGGATGTATTACGTTTATAATGCCCGTTCCGGACGTAATGCAATGGTGAGCAACACACTGACACGAGCGCACAGCGCAGGCGCGTCTATCTCTGCTGTACCTGTGTGGCTGTGTGCTTATATGAGTATATGGCCGACTAAAATTGTTTGGGAATGAATCCAATGAAACTTGGAGCGAACAATCCGCTTCAAGTAAACGCTGATACACAGTTTCTAATAATTGAAAAACTGAATTGAAATAAATGTAAATATAATAATTGTTCTCAATACCTTGCGACTTATAATACATTGCTTTCAAAAATACTAATATGTACACAATTAATGCAACCGCTAATAAAGACTTCAATTAAGATTACATTTCTCTCTACAACACGATCATAAAATCTATTTCAAAGTTATTCCTTCACGAGTTAAAACAAATCACGGAAACTGAATAGCACTCGCTTAAAGGAAAATATTAGCGTTTACTAAGATGTTTAGAATTCATTTTAATTGATAATCATTATAAAACTTTTTGGGATAGAAACCTAAACTTTTCAACTCATTCCTACGGTAATAGAAATTATTCCAATTGTTTTATACTCAGTCCGATATCTCAATTTTCATTTTTCTCCGTGTTTTTGCAAGATTTTCTATTATTGTTTTCAGATATGCGCAATGAACCAAAAAAAAAAATTTTAAACGATAATTAAATAGCTAATTGTATAATTATATATATACATTATAATTATTTTATAAACATTTTTATTTTTACTTACCTGTTTTTATATATTATAAAAACTTTGGTTTTAAAATAAACATATTTTTATATTTATTTTTTGATTTTTTAAAATAATAATTTGCAATATATATATATATTATAATAAAGAATAAAAATTCTTGGTGTTTTCGATTTTATATAATAAAATATTAATTAGTTATAGTTGACTAATTTAATTAATATTTAATTTGTGTTGGGTTAGTAAAAATTTCAGACACTTTTTCCTAAGTATACCAAAAAAGTATATTACCTGGAGCAGAGATAAGTTTCACTATTGCAGTTGAACTTTATTTCTCTTACAGTTAAAGCTTTCTTTTCGTATACAATAAATTACAAAACTGCCAGTACTCAGCCAGTACTGAAGCAGTAGTGGTTAGCAGTACTGGTACCAACTCTGGCAGCCAATACTGGTAAAATGTTATCATCCCAAATTTACGCCAACTCTGGCGCCAATACTGGGTGCCAGTACTGCGCCAGTACTGCGCCATTAGTAAATTTTTGATTGGGTATGTATATATGTATATAGGTATATATTTTAGTGAAAATTAAACACTTTTACGTTAATTCATTTATTTTATAATCGTTAATAATTGCGTGTCATGTTGATTCAATACCATATATGAAATCAACATCAAAGTGCATATAGATTTTATTTATTATATCCAATGAAGACACAAATACGTGAAAATTGATGACGAGAGTAATAGTTATGAAATCGTCGTCGATTGAACCTAAAAGAAAAATTTGCCCCGAAGTGTAATCGAATTTAGTGCTGATGAGAGTCACCTTTGCCTTTCATCAATTTTCTTGGGAATTAAAAAGCGTAAATATATATTATTTTACTTTTTCCTTCTCTTTACGATTAGAGAGAGAGAGAGAGAGAGATAAAGAAAGAAAGAGAGAGGATTCTTCCTGCTTTAATCTCTGAATTTACACGCAAAAGTATGTATATTTGGACTTAATAGCTTCCCTGTGGGCAAAAAACCATGTTCGTTCTAAAAACGTTTTAAGGACGTTCTTAGAACGTTTCATGTCGGCCAAATAATGTTCTGGAACATTTTAAGAA